>NC_064626.1:1010014652-1010317682 GCF_023864275.1 Schistocerca cancellata
CAAAATTTGAAGTCTAATTGATGTGTACTATTAGATGCAGGGCCTGTTTAACCCCCAAGCAACACAACCCGCCACTTGAGGCACCAAGAAGGGAGGAGCACAAGGGGTATCATAACTGTAAGATTTCTACGTCATGTCTGGAAATTCTAGGGCGTATAGAGGGAAGCGAGTACATATTATTTTCGATAGGAAACGTCTGGAAACGTATTGTTTTCCTTCCACTGCGGTTTCAGTTCAGATGTTTAACTCCTCCACTGCTAGAGGAGTTGATTTAGGCGTGACAGGGTAAGTTATTAGATAATAAATCTACAGAAACCATAACGAAATATACACTTATCACTTAATCACAAGTAGACAGGTAGAAGTGGGGTCGTATGCAACGTTTAACTAACGAGACTGCTGTAGAGGCAGAGGAAGAAGTACTGAACCATTACAATGGTGGCTCGATGTGGCGACCACCAGCGTTGTTACAGATATTGCTCCTACAAAGCATATTCTGGTACACACACCTCCACCCCATACAGTGTGTCTTCAATTTATAGTGCAGTGGCCAGAACTCGGCCAGTAGATCTTCCGCTACGTCTGCAGTAGTCTCGTTAGTTAAACTTTGCATACCATCCCATGTCAACCTCTCTAGTGCATACCAGGACAAGCATCTCTGTCTTTCCTTTAACCGACGTGGAAGCGTTACACATCTAAGATGAAACTGTCCTAGAACGGAAACAATACGTTTCCGGAGATGTATTCCTAGTGAAGTGGAAGGAAGACAAGGATTTCTGGTCAGATGAGTATCGGGTAATATCAACAGCAGCAGAAAATGGTATAACAGGTGTAGGATTCGTTATGAATAGGAAGGTAGGGCAGAGGGTGTGTTACTGTGAACAGTTCAGTGACCAGGTTGTTCTAATCAGAATCGACAGCAGGCCAACACCGACAACGAATGTTTAGGTATACATGCCGACGTCGCAAGCTGAAGATGAACAGATAGAGAAAGTGTATGAGGATATTGAAAGGGTAGTGCAGTATGTAAAGGGGGATGAAAATCTAATAGTCATGGGCGACTGGAATGCAGTTGTAGGGGAAGGAGTAGAAGAAAAGGTTACAGGAGAGTATGGGCTTGGGACAAGGAATGAAAGAGGAGAAAGACTGAGTTATGTAACAAGTTTCAGCTAGTAATAGCGAATACCCTGTTCAAGAATCACAAGAGGAGGAGGTATACTTGGAAACGTCCGGGAGATATGGGAAGATTTCAATTAGAGTACATCATGGTCAGACAGAGATTCCGAAGTCAGATACTGGATTGTACGGCGTACCCAGGAGCAGATATAGACTCAGATCACAATATAGTAGTGATGAAGAGTAGGCTGAAGTTCAAGACATTACTCAGAAAGAATCAATACGCAAAGAAGTGGGATACGGAAGTACTAAGGAATGACGAGATACGTTTGAAGTTCTCTAACGCTATAGATACAGCGATAAGGAATAGCGCAGTAGGCAGTACAGTTGAAGAGGACTGGACATCTCTAAAAAGGGCCATCACAGAAGTTGGGAAGGAAAACATAGGTACAAAGAAGGTAGCTGCGAAGAAACCATGGGTAACAGAAGATATACTTCAGTTGATTGTTGAAAGGAGGAAGCACAAACATTTTCCGGGAAAATCAGGAATACAGAAATACAAGTCGCTGAGGAATGAAATAAATAGGAAGTGCAGGGAAGCTAAGACGAAATGGCTGCAGGAAAAATGTGAAGACATCGAAAAAGATATGATTGTCGGAAGGACAGACTCAGCATACAGGAAAGTCAAAACAACCTTTGGTGACATTAAAAGCAACGGTGGTAACATTAAGAGTGCAACGGGAATTCCACTGTTAAAAGCAGCCGGCCGCGGTGGCCGTGCGGTTCTAGACGCTCCAGTCCGGAGCCGCGTTGCTGCTACGGTCGCAGGTTCGAATCCTGCCGCGGGCATGGGTGTGTGTGATGTCCTTAGGTTAGTTAGGTTTAAGTAGTTCTACGTTCTAGGGGACTGATGACCACAGCAGTTGAGTCCCATAGTGCTCAGAGCCATTTTTTTGTTAAATGCAGAGGAGAGAGCAGATAGGTGGGAAGAATACATTGAAAGCCTCTTTGAGGGTGAAGATTTGTCTGATGTGATAGAAGAAGAAACAGGAGTCGATTTAGAAGAGATAGGGGATCCAGTATTGGAATTAAAAAGAGCTTTGGAGGACTTACGGTGAAATAAGGCAGAAGGGATAGATAACATTCCATCAAAATTTCTAAAATCATTGGGGGAAGTGGCAACAAAACGACTATTCACGTTGGTGTATAGAATATATGAGTCTGGCGATATACCATCTGACTTTTGGAAAAGCATCATCCACACAATTCCGAAGACGGCAAGAGCTGACAAGTGCGAGAATTATCGCACAATCAGCTTAAGAGCTCATGCATCGAAGCTGCTTACAAGAATAATATACAGAAGAATGGAAAAGAAAATTGAGAATGCGCTGGGTGACGATCAGTTTGGCTTTAGGAAAAGTAAAGGGACGAGAGAGGCAATTCTGACGTTACGGCTAATAATGGAAGCAAGGCTAAAGAAAAATCAAGACACTTTCATATGATTTGTCGACTTGGAAAAAGCATTCGACAATATAAAATGGTGCAAGTGGTTCAAGATTCTAAAAAAAAGTAGGGGTAAGCTATGGGGAGAGACGGGTCATATACAATATGTACAACAACCAAGAGGGAATAATAAGAGTGGACGATCAAGAACGAAGTGCTCGTATTAAGAAGGGTGTAAGACAAGGCTGTAGCCTTTCGCCCCTACTCTTCAATCTGTACATAGAGGAAGCAATGATGGAAATAAAAGAAAGGTTCAGGAGTGGAATTAAAATACAAGGTGAAAGGTTATCAATGATACGATTCGCTGATGACATTGCTATCCTGAGTGAAAGTGAAGTAGAATTAAATGATCTACTGAACGGAATGAACAGTCTAATGAGTACACAGCATGGTTTGAGAGTAAATCGGAGAAAGACGAAGGTAATGAGAAGTAGTAAAAATGAGAACAGCGAGAAACTTAACATCAGGATTGATGGTCATGAAGTCAATGAAGTTAAGGAATTCTGCTACCTAGGCAGTAAAATGACCAATGAGGGACGGAGCAAGGAGGACATCAAAAGCAGATTCGCTATGGCAAAAAAGGCATTTCTGGCCAAGAGAAGTCTACTAATATCAAATACCGGCCTTAATTTGAAGAAGAAATTTCTGAGGATGTACGTCTGGAGTACAGCATTGTATGGTAGTGAAGCATGGACTGTGGGAAAACCGGAACCGAAGAGAATCGAAGCATTTGAGATACGGTGCTATAGAAGAATGTTGAAAATTAGGTGGACTGATAAGGTAAGGAATGAGGAGGTTCTACGCAGAATCGGAGAGGAAAGGAATATGTGGAAAACACTGATAAGGAAAAGGGACAGGATGATAGGACATCTGCTAATACATGAGGGAATGACTTCCATGGTACTAGAGGGAGCTGTAGAGGGCAAAAACTGTAGAGGAAGACGGAGATTGGAATACGTCAAGCAAATAATTGAGGACGTAGGTTGAAAGTGCTACTCTGGGATGAAGAGGTTAGCACAGGAAAGGAATTCGTGGTGGGCCGCATCAAACCAGTCAGTAGACTGATGACCAAAAAAGAAAAATTCCTATTCAAGATATTATGTACTCACTCACCTCTACAAGCCCCAGAAGATTTCCGACAACCCTCTATAAAGGACCCATAACAATGAGCAGCGGCAGTGTGGGGCACCAAGCTGAGAGGGCGCCTCGGGCGCCAAAACGCGAGATTTGTAGACAATGCGTATCACAATCTGTTCTGAAAACAGAAACTGGTGAAAGTGTACAAGGGTTAAGCTGCGAGGTGAGTAGTGACGGCGCTAAGTGAAAAGCCATTTTCATAGAAAGACGTTCGCGAACGGGCACAGATAAATGCAACTTTTCACAAAGAATATCATGTTCTGAAATCTCGTTGTGGTTACTGAGACTGTAGTTAAAGACATTTTCGACCTCTGGACCTTACTTACACAACAGCAAATCTTTCAAAAGCGTATAGTTAATACCAGTGAAAAACAATTCACGAATTTATTTTTTCAATATACATAGTACTCAGCCAATCGGTTGTATAAGTCTAATGTACTATCCCTGAGCTGCTTTCGACACTACTAAGGATTTCTTTCTTAGATGGATGTAATATATAGTGTTATCACTTTTTTACGCTGTAAAGCGAAATCTCATAGTAACAAGGAACGTGGTACCTTATATCGATGGCATGGGATGTGTATTCTCCTGTCCAGAGTTCTTACGTGGTACATCAAGTTATGCAAAGTGTCTAACTTGTTGTGCGAAGTGCTTCAAGTACAGTATCGAGATGGGGGGCAGCGTCCACGTCAACGACGCGAGTATAGTGGCTGGTACAAATTATCCCTGTGAGTACCATATTTTGCAAGACTTGTAGACTGTCAATTTGTGCTGGACTAGCAAGACCCATTCCGAGCTGCCATACAGTATATTGGAGAGAACCGTCGCTTTATATAATCAAAGCTTTGGGTTGGGTTGTTTTGGGGGAAGAGACCAAACTGCAAGGTCATCGGTCTCATCGGATTAGGGAAGGACGGGGAAGGAAGTCGGCCGTGTCCTTTCAAAGGAACCATCCTGGCATTTGCCTGAAGCGATTTAGGGAAATCACGGAAAACCTAAATCAGGATGTCCGGACGTGGGATTCAACCGTCGTCCTTCCGGATGCGAGTCCAGTGTGCTAACCACCGCACCACCTCGCTCGGTTCGAAGCTCTGCTTCGGTACTGAGGTCACTACTCTTGAAATAGGGGAGGAGTTCCCTGGCCATACGAAAAGCTTTGTTCTGGAGTGCGACAATATGTTTATGGAGAAAGAAGTGCTTATCCAAACAGGTAATATCCCACCCATGCAGCCTCAAGTCGGTAGGCTTCAAGGGCTGTTTCTTGCTGAAATAGATGGCTGTCATATTGCCAGGATTTAGCTGTACTTTATTGGTCTTACCCCAAGCGGCTGTGCCATCGTGTTGGTAGTGAAGGCGTCGAATGTGGCCGCCAATATGTCTTCCGCTGGTGAAAAAGAGTCATATCATCGGCAAACTATGCAATTTTGACCCCTGAGACAGTCGACATGTCATTGACATAGAGGTAAATTGTGTTGGGGATAAAACGGATGCTTGAGACCACATCACCTGTGCCAGTCAGGTATCAGATGATTGGCACTCTAGTTTCACATAACAATTGGGTATCGACGTCAATTCATCCAGTTCCTGAATTAATTGTAACCTTCATACCTTATTATATGCTCTTTCAGTATCTTAGAAGACCTTAGCTGTAGCACTAGACACATTGATATTTCTGGTAACCTGTTCCACCAGACGAAGGATAGCTTACGTTGAAAGCCATACTGTTCTGCCTTGATCGTACCATATGCCACCAGTGGTCCCAAAATGTGGGCCTGGATGACTCGCTCGAAGGTCTTACCCAAACCACTAAAAGAATACTGAGTTGGTAATTTGTGGCAATGGTAACGTCCCTCTGTGGTGTGGGAATAGAAACTACATAGGTGATCTTCCAAGCAGTTCAGAAATGTTGCGTCAAGAGACAGCCATCGTAAATTTTTGCCAAGAGCACCAATGGTCTAAGTTGTAAGTTCTTGAAGTGTAAGTTGCTGATCTTGTCAACAACAGGTGCATTGTTCCCATTTTGCTTCCTGGTTATGGTTCCAATTTCGATAGGTGTAGTTAGACGGGGATGGAACCGGTCCGAAGCGGTGATGATCTGATCGACTAGTTGTATGGTGGCATGATTGTGTTCTCTCTAGGCTCTGTTCAGACGTTCCCTCAGAAGCGTCATTTGTGGCTCAAACGCTGTCAATAATGGTTCCACTTTGGTGAGTGGGTCTTCTGTTACTTCATGAGCAGTTTGAAACAGTCGTTTGGGCGTGGGGTCGGCCCTCAAGTTTTCACTAACCGCCATTCTTCTCTGGTTTGTGGGAGGAAGGAGGACCTCTCATTCCCCCACGTTCCTACTCGTCAGTCAAGTAATCGTCGTCGAAGCTGCCTTTCCAGGTGGTGCATCCATTGGCTGTAAGCTGGCTTGCCATAGCTTCCATATACCAGTTCCTCTGTAGCCGTAGTTCTTCAAGTAAGGGAGACATCGGATCGTGGATCTGGAAGTCATAAAGAACCTATATAGATCATAGTTTTAAGGGCCTCCTGTTCTTTCCACATAAAGTAATCGATGGCACAATCGATTTGGGTCTGCATCTGAAACTCCAGGTTTGGCACAATATTGTTTTTTAAGTACCCTTGAACTAGGGCCAGTTATTTTGCTGGTGAACTATCTGGTTCAGTAAGCGACTCACTCTTGGTACCGTCGCCAGGACAAGCTCATGGTTCGACGATAAGTCATTGATAGTAACAAGACGAAGGTCAATCCAAAGTCCTTGGGTGCTAACAATGTCAAGGACATCTGGACGTTGATGGTTGGAGGAAGGAGTGGGAGTTGGTTGATGAGATCCCCAGATTTCCAGGTCAAAGTCCGGTTCCAGGCAGTGCAGCATCAGTCCCCTGGGGTTGGTGCTATGTGAAACATCTTTTTTTTTCTTTATTGATTTTCATTTCCTCATCTGGAGCGGGCTGGCAGCAGCATAGGCGCCGCTCTTCAGCAGAGAGACAGTAAGTACATAAAATAAGACATTTAAAGCAACATAAAGGAGTAAATATGGCGAAACAGAGATATGAAAAAGGGGGAACATAATAGAAGATTCCATAGAAAAGAGGGGACTGTAAAAATGGAGATAAAAGTCTAAAAATTATGGCATACACAAAAGACCATACACTGTGATGATTGAAAGAACAGAAGGCAAAGTACAGCCAGTGCATAAAAGTTGTGATGGGTGGTGCATCACAGAACAATCACAAATGCAACACTATGTACAAGTCCAACACACAACTAAAATCACAGCACTTGAAATTGCTGTAGAACAGCAGAGAACACAACATTGACGTAGCACACTGATGACAAAGAACAGACTGGGAGGTTCTGCCAGGGGTATGAATACGAGGGAGAAGGGAAGAAAAAGAGGGGAATGGTCAGTGCTAGAGGGTGGGGAGAAGGGGCAGGGGGCGCTCTGAAGGGAGCCAAGGATGGAAGGACCGGAGAGGGAAACAGTCAAGGAGGGGGTGCAGAGACTCAGGGGGAGAAGAAGGAAAAGCCACTCTGGAGTTAGGAGGGGAGGATAAGGGGACGCTTCGGAGGGGGGAACAAGGTCAGGGTACAGGTGGTATGAAGGATAGACATCAAGGTGTCATGTGAGGTGACACTCAAGGGTTAGGCCAAGGTATCTGAGAGTGAGTGGGAGTCAGCTGGATGGGATGACCATATATGGTTAGGTAGAAATCATGGAAGAAGCAGGTGGTGCAGGCTATGATGGGTTTTTGAGGGTTTGATATGATGGAACCACTGGTTGCACCAAGTGCTGGGCTGGTCAAGGGGGGTTTGGAGGGTGCATTGGGATCGTGGAGGGGCAGGATAGAAAGGGCAGTGTCATCAGCATATTGGAGAAAGTGTACAGTTGAGGGTGGCTTAGGCATATCGGCAGTGTACAGGAGATAGAGGAGAGGGGAGGGGACAAAACATCTTTTATTTATTGTAATTTCATGTCCCTGCCCCACATGGGAAGGGGAGGACTGTCAATGGCACAGTCTGCCACACTTCAGCCAAGTGTCATTACAAAAAGTAAAAATAGAAAGTGGGACTCGTACATTGACAGGGGGAAAAAAGGGAACATGTAAAACACAGTAAATGGAAATAATAGAAGTTAAAATGTCCACTAATATGGGGACATTCACTGTAAAGGACAGAGGTGGGGGCAGGAGGATCTGAGAATCAGAATTGATAGGAGGGGCAAATAGACGGTGAGAGAGCATCATCTGGGAGGGGGAGTTGATGGGATCCACCTTAGAAAAGGAGATGAAGGGTGTGGTGGTGCAGGGTAGGGAGGACACAACGGTGAAGGCGTGGCAGGAGTTGCAGGTTGCAGAGGAGAGGAGAGGGGAGGAGAGGAGAGGAGCGGAGCAACCAGGGGATAGGGGGAGCAAGGTGGTGGGAGGTGTAAAGGACTCAGATATGTTCAAGGTAAAGGAGCAATTTGAGTGAAATGAATCAGGTCATAGAGGATCTGATACACTTATAAAATAAACGCCTAAAATAGTTAATACTTGACTGCACTGAAAAGGAGAACATGGAATGACACTGCTACTTACATAAATTACATTTTGTTAAAATTGTAAACCTACATGATGAGCTAAGGAGCTCAAGACAAACAGCAGAGAATATGGAATGAAGTCCGTCATGTAAATAGCAAAAATTGCTACAACAGATATGGATTGCTAGATGAGCAGACATTGGACTGAACGTGTGGCAACTATATGTAATGCCAGCTAAATGTGTTGTAGAGCAGGCGACTGACTGGCCTCTAGTATCCTGATAAACGATCACCTTTATGATATACATAGCTGTTACAGTAGTACATCAATATGATAATACTTAGACGTTTCAAATAAAGTATATTGTATGTTCTCCAGTTTCAACATTTTGTTGGAAATAAAGAACATCTTGATAAAACATCCTGCTGCTTTATTCTCAGCACGTGTTTGGAGCTCGCTGCAGCCCTCTGGTGCTCGCCACTGCTTTCTATCCTTCGTAGTCTATCCGCCCACCCATCCGTCCATCTGCTGCCGTCTGCAACCGTTCATTGTCTCCATCCGTCAGTCAATGCATCCATCATTAGCCTCCCCATCACCACTGTCATCTACACCTCCCCCTCCCGCACATCCACTATCACATCTTGGAGTGCCGCCCATGGACTCCCCCTCACACCTCACATCCCCTCTGCCCACTCACCCATTCCCCCCACTCCTCCCCTGCTGTTAAACCCCACCTCTACACCCTTTCCCATGCCTCCTTACCCACAACAGCTCCCACTCCTGCCCCCATTCTGATGTATGCCTCCACTGCCACTTCTGCTGCAAATCCTCAGTTGGTTGACTTCCCCCTTCTCAGTCCCCTGTACACTTCTACTTCTGCCTCCCCTGCCCATATCACATCACGCCATGCAACAATTGCCACCACAGAACTGACCACACCTCCCAGTGCCTCCACCTTGCCTTCAGGCTCTGCCGCCTGCCACCTACCTCTCCTTCCTGTTCCTCTCGCCTCCTCCCAGCCAACCCCATCCAAAAAAAAAAAAACCAGAAGCACGTCAATGCTGACTCTGCTTCCACCACCTGCCAGAAAATGTCACCATCCCCTTCCTCTCCCACCACTGTCTCCATTCATACCACTCCTCCTCCTGTCTCCCAATCCCAGCCCCCACCCTCCATACCTTTGTCCTGTCGTCTCTGGACCTCAAATTCCTTGACACCTGTACCCTCATCATTGAGATGCAAAAGTATCTCCCAGGTGTTCCCATCCCCCAAATGATTCCCCACAGGGATTCAGTCCTCATAAAGTCCCCTCCCCTCCTTTTAGACAGACCTCCTCCATAAATCTCTGCCCCTGGCACCCTTCCTCTCCTCTTCCTTTCCTCATCAGCCTCAGCCTCCCAGTTGGTCCCTAACCTACACCACCATGACCACCACCAGGCAGTGGTCACAGAGGATGAGATGCTAGCTGAACTGAACTCACACCCAAACCTGCCTGCCACTCTGCCTGCCATATCCACAATGCCTCTGGTCCCACTTATCTCATGCAGGTCTTTTCGGAGTCCGTCCTCTCCATCAACCACCTCCTCACCCAGGGTGCCCTAATTTTCCACTGCCACCACCCTGTTGAATCCTCCAAATCCCCTCCCCATTTCCACTGCTGCCAGCGCTGCCTCATGTATAATGATCACCTGAACCACAACTGCAACCCTCCCCCACCTGTCCCCATTGCAGAGCCTCCCATTTTCTCAAAAACTGCCCCAACCTCGCACCCCTTCTTCCTGTAACACCTGAAATGGCCTCAGAACACCATGTGCTCCCCCTTGCCTTCCGTATCATCTTCCATCCCCCACAGACTACTGTAAGACCTCATCCTCTTCCCCCGCCTCCTGCTTTTCCTCCTACGTATCCCCAACCTTTACACTGTCTACAGGCTTGATACCCCCACCCCATGGTCTCCTCCTTCCTCGCCACCCCACACATATTGCGACGCCTCTCTTCCGTATCCCTCCCTCTCTCCACCTCCACATTCGCTATCTCATCAAGGTAATCTCCAGCACCTCCTGGATGATGAACATCTACCTTCCTACCAACTGTAGGCTGGCCTTGTTCTCCCCCCTCCCTTGGCCACCCTGTTTCCTCTCCCCTCTTTTCCCCAGAGCAGTTTTTACTCCTTCCCACAGTGGTCTCCACACCCTGACCTTGGCTGTTTCCCTCCCCTGTCCCTGCCTCCCTGGCCCCTTTCGGCGCGCTGCCAGCCTGTCTCCCCCTCTCTCCCCCCTCAATCACCTCCCATCCCCCCTTTCTTCCCCTCCCCCTCATCACTGTACCCATGGGAGTTACTCTCACTTTGTTTGTTGTTGATGGTATGTTATGTCTGCATTGTGTTTGGTGGTGTTCTCCAGTGATGTCAAGAGCTTTGATTTTAATCATGTGATGGACTTATACATAGTGTTGTTGTATGTCATTGTTCTGTGATGTGCTGCCTGTTGCAACTTTCATGCCCCAGCCGTACTTCGCCTTCTGTTCTTTTAACTGTCCCAGTGTGTGGTTTTCTTTGTGTGCACTACATTTTTGAGGTTTTTATATCCATGTTATAGTCGCCCCCTTTTTGTCTGTTCTCTTCCATAATGTTCCCCCATTTTCTATCTATTTACCGCCATATTTTCTGCTTTACGTTACTTTAAATGCCTTCTATTGTATAACTAATGTCATCAGCTGAATAGCAGCGCTATGCTGCTGCCAACCCTCCTCAAATGGGGAAATGATGTACAATAAAGAAAAAAATTGTCGTTGTCATTTTCATAAAAAGTACTTTATTCGTTTTTTATGTTTCATATGTCTTGTTTTTTTTTATACTACATACAATGTAATATGTTTGAAACATCTAAGTATTACCGTACTGATGTACTACTGTAATAGCTATGTATTTCATACAAGTGACCATTTATCAGGATACCAGCAGCCAGTAAGTGGCCAACTCTACACCATGTTTAGCTGGCAATCCCAATAGTCGCCACATGTTCTGTCCAATGTCTGACCTTTTGACAATGTCTGCTGTTTGATTTGAGCTTCTTAGTTCATCTCATATGTTTGCAATTTTACCGTAATGCAATTTATGTAAGTACCAGTTTCTCCTTCCCGCTGTGGTCAAGTATCAGGATTATTTTATAATGTATTCATACCTGTCCCCCACCTTCTCCTTTTCTTTGAATACATCTGAACCATGTATATTGCCCATGGACTCGATACCCCCCCACCCCTGATGTCCCCATTCCTCTCCACCCCAGTCTGTTGCCGTACCTTTACTGTTTTGTCCCACTCTCTCTCCATCTCCACACCCTCCACCTCCTTTCCCAAAGCAACTTCCAGCACCTACCTCTCCGGATGATGAGCTTTACCCTGACGTCTACCCCTCCTACCAACTCTAACCCCACCTTCCTCCAGCCTCCTCCTCAGGGCTCCCTTTCCTCCTGCTCCCTTCCTCTGCGCAACTTTCCACCTCCTACACCCCCTCATTCTCCCATGCTCCCCTTCGGTGTCTCTGCACTCTTTCCTGCCCTGTCTTCCCTCTTCTTCTCCCACCCTGCCCATCTCCTGACTCTTGGGGAGCCCCCTGCCCCCCCTTCTTCCTCTTCCTCTCGCCTCCCCATCCCCCTAACCTCTTTTTCCCTCCTCTCAAATCTCCAGTCCCTCAGCAGGTCCCTGCCAGTGGCTTTTTTATTCTTTGTTAGTGTTTCGTCGTTTCCAGTGGTTTTGTTTTTTCAAGTCTCTCGCTCTGTGTTAATTTTATACTGTGGCCGACTTTTACCTTCTGTTTGACTCCAGTGATTTTCAGTACACAACGAATTGGCAGCTGTGTTCTTTTAACTGTATGTCAACTCTTTAATTGTCCCACAATGTCACCATATTAGCATATGTTTTAACTCCCATCATCTCCACATATTGTATTTTTGCTGTCCCCCTATTTATCCCAATTTTTTGTGTAATAGTTCCCCTTGTAATTTTGTTAAAGCCATTTGGCTGAAGAGCAGTGGACTGTGATGCTGCCAGCCCTCCCCTGCCCATAAGGGGCAGGGGAATAAAATTACAATAAAGAAGAAAAGAAAACAATGTGTTCATAACATTATGTGTGAATTTCTTCTGAAGAAAATATGGTTACAGGTATCTAAACCTGGTCAAGTTTTCACATCAAACTTCTTCAACCAGTAAGTTGTATGCTTTATGTGTTGATATTTACGCTTGCTACTGTAGCCATGTTTAAAATCGTGGATTTTTTGGGGCCGTAAAATACTAGCGCGGTGGTAGTATAAGTTATGGAAAATACATTAGTACTTCTAGGTTTTACAGCGAAAACTGATAAGGATTAAAGCAAAAGAGCTTACAGTGAATATGGCTTCAATAACAGGCCGTTTCCAACGTAGTTAAATGTTCGTGGTTCTTGACCACCACTGTCTTCAGCACAAAAGTTTTTCTACTTAGCACAAATTAGTAAATACCCGATTATTTAAAGAATCGAATAGTTTCAAACTTGTGGTTACATTACAAAAAAAAAAAAAAATGGCTCTGAGCACTATGGGACTTAACATCTGTGGTCATCAGTCCCCTAGAACTTAGAACTACTTAAACCTAACTAACCTAAGGACATCACACACATCCATGCCCGAGGCAGGATTCGAACCTGCGACAGTAGCGGTCACGCGGTTCCAGACTGAAGCGCCTAGAACCGCACGGCCACACCGGCCGGCCCTACATTACAAATGAGTTAACGTTTCAAATATTTGACGTCAAACATGTAAGCGACAAGAGGTTTAGAAAAAGCTTGAAGTTGTGTTTAAAACTTGTTGAGAGTCGCTAAAATCTGTCATTACCAAAGATTGCATGAGAATATTATAGTCAAATGGGGGGCTGTTTTAAGCTAGAGCTTGTTTTTTCCCTTCATCTCTTTGTCTATGATATCCTGAACCGTGTGTAATGATGAAACCAACGGAACTTAACACATTTACTGTTAGAGTAAAACACAGAATTCAGTACCGAGAAGGGCAATTCTCAGCGCCGATCTGGCCAGTGGTGCTGGACGTCGTCCAGGAGGCGTCAAATAACGTCCGCAAACTCCCAGGGTAGAAACTACTTCAGTAAAATGCTGGACATGAATCAAGAGTTCTGCTTGCCCATAAGCCAGGAGCAAAGACTTGAACCGAGTGTGCGCTCGTAAAGAAGCACTTCGCACTGCTGGCAGAGAAATGAATGATGCCATTCCTAGTGGCGAAATCAGCACTTTACCAAATCTGTTCGCTGTTCCTTTGCCAGTAACGTCTCACATCGCTATCCAGCGATATGTGCCCTCTCGAGACCCGCCAGAGAATCCACTCACCACTCCTGTTCAGAGCAAACCTCACCTCATTAGTGTGCACTCTCCATGCAACCAATCACTGTGTCCGTTACAAATGGAATACCTCCCACTCTACAAGTAATGAAGCTGTCATTCTACTGCCTACAGCTCATACTCAGTTCGGTAGAAAATTCTACAACAAATTGTAGCTCCCTCTCCTACTACAAATCCAGCCAATCAGATCCGTTTCACCGCCTTGTGATGGAATACGCCTTGTCATTTGGAGTGAGAACTTCTGCGTCCGTTAACTCGCATCTGCGGCAGGTAATCTTCGACACACCTCTGTGCTAAACAGGCTGCTACCAGCATATTCGTGCCCACCACCTCTTCGTCAGCAATGGCAAGGGCCCCGCAAGAAGCCTGTTCCACCCGCTTCTCGACGGGGCAGCCGTCCTAGACCGTAAAGGCCCCCAAAGTCCTATTGTTTTCAGGGCCATGAAACTGCCCTGGTCCCAGCCCTTGGCCTGCGTTTCTTTTCAAGCCCGCAGATGCCCTGTTCTCCTTGCTGTCCAGAGCCAGTGCACAACTATCCTCAAACCATGCAGTTCTACAGAAATGTTAGTATGAGAGTATCCAATGTCAAACCTGAATGACCCAACGAAACAGGACGATCCTTTACAAAGTAAATGTGAAGCATGAATCGTAAGTATTATTCATGTATGGTGTCAAAACCTTGCCACCTTATAACTTTTCTCAAGCATTGTGCCTTATATACACTGGATTTACCAAGTTTATTCTTTCTGCTACTCAGCTAACTTATTTGTTCGAATAATTTAACATATAGACGAAAACAACTTTAATTCAGAAGGGCTAAGTCATAATGCCTTCCGGTTTGAATACAGTGACGGGATTTTGGCGAAACAGTGTAGGCTACACACCATGCAGTATGGTCAGAGACCATTAGTCAGATTACAAAGGTCATTCTTTTTCTAACGGCTACCAAGGCCACAGTCATTCTGTTTGGTGAGGGAGTTCTATCTAATAAGCATTTCCTATAGTTCTTTCCTAGTTGTTAGGAAGGAAAAACAAAAAAACATCAAAAAAGTAGCCTTTCATTCAGCAAAACGTTTCGACAGAATTTCGCAATTTCACTTTATTAAGATATCCTCCGTCAAAGTATTGTCGCCAACGACTTGAGAAAGTGAGTACAATGATATGAGAAAGGGAGCTCGTACGATTTTTCTTTTTTCATTCAGCTACTTCAAAATTTTGTACTGCCAATTCGAAGTTTCAATGTTTCCAAGATGAGCTGCAGAAGTACTGTAATATTCAGTATTCAAACTCAAACCCATTTATTTACATTTGTTCAATAACATTCGCAAAATCTGACTCGATATTGCGTTTCACACTATAATTGAGAACACATAAGACTCAATAGTAACGCAAATGGACACCATCAGTGCCTCCTCGTCATGTTGATCATCAAGACCTCTTTAATATTTGTTGTATTACATGCTGACATGATTATGCAAAAGTACTTATTTACTGGTGCTGATATGGAAGAGTATGTGAATCAGTAGTTTCCTTAGGCAGTTACTCTTTATTTTTCTTCTTGGAATTTTTTTTCTTTTAGTTCATTCAAGGTATTTGGGATACATAGACATTTTTAGATACCTGGATTATTATTCAGCAATTATTGATCATTACAGAAGTTCATTTAGGAAGGGGAGGGGAGTAAAAGCTTTACTGGAAAGTACAATGTCTGATCGCAATCCTTTTTTTTCCAATTTTACACCTGCTAGATCTTTTGAAGATTAAATACACTTATTATAGTTACAGTCTTTCTGAAATTAAGTATTATAGGTATCTACTTCTTTATCAAACCTTCCACAGACACGCAGTACGACCACAAAACGTTCGACGCATTTGCGTGAATTCGAAAATCAGTTCGTGTTCATTACATATTAAGTGGCAAAGCAAAGCGTCTAGCTATGATATGAAATATAAAAAAAAAACCGCCTCGATTACCAAAAAAAGCACCAAGTGTTAAGTGTTAACCCAGGTTTCGGGGTAGATAACTGCACCTTCTTCAGAACAACAATAAAAGCCACAAGTGCCTGAGATGACCTTTGTCAATGATTAAAAGAACACCATAGCTATACATTCATAAACAAAAAAGAAAAAGAAAACACAAACAGTACATATGTACACAGTCAAAACCACTACTTAGCTTAATGGCGTACCCTCCACCTCACACCGGCCTATGTTCGATGGGCCATCGAGGAGGGTTTTTAGTTTTTTTTTTTTTTTATATATTAACCAACGATTGCTGATGCGCTGCGATGTCTATGGAAACAGTTTTACCTTACGCTTGCAAGAAACGAACATTACCTGGTTATCTTACGTTGTGGTTAACTTCCGTGGAGACGTTGAATGCTTCTTGATGTGGTCTCGGAAATATAATAACTCTTCCAAGTTTCTTAAGAGGTGGCAATTTAATGCATTGTTCGTTTAGAAATATTTGCCTTTTTTCTTTTCTTGTCCACGTCTGAGATCCGTCACTTGGCTGGTAGCTCTTGCAAGAAGCCGCTTTCCCGTCCCGTGGTGCGTGATGCGGCAGCCTGCCCACCGCCTGTGCCGCTGGGCCGTTTCCGGAGCGCCGACCCCTCTACGTCAGGGCGTGCTCGCAGCGCCGGCGTATATGAGGTCGCCCGCTGGACACTCCCTATGAGTCGTAACGCCGCAATCTCCGGCTATCCCATTACCGTTATACAACTATTTGATGGTCATAGGAAAGACATTCCTAACGCGAATATGAGCTCTCTGATACGACCTGCAACGATCGCGAGCCGAGATGAACCGAGGAAACCAATATAATGAAGACCGTTAAACTGTCATAATATTTAAGTGGGCGGCGGTGACTGCTTTGGAACTATATTTCTTGTAAAAGCGGGAAGTATTTCAGGCAACCCGTTAAAAGCATTTATTCACTCACAGTATACTAGTTTATGGTTGAACTCTGACCCCCACCCTTCGAAAAATCAGTAGTATATAAAATAGCGTTATGGTTCAAATTCATTGCTTGTCTAAGTTATGACGACTATCGAATTGACATGACGACAGCGTTCGTAAGACCTCACATGAAATTTGCCACCGAAATATTTAATGCGTGTAAGGGGCATTCCTCTGCAATTTGTTGTACTAACTTTAAGAGAGCTTTCGTAGTGTGGTGGCAACGTGGGTGTCAGACGCGAGAGTCAATTCGCAGTCCAGCATAGGTTGCTTACCCACTTGCTGCTTGTTTCTTCTGTGGCAGAGACTCGTATACGTCAAAAAGGCAAACATGAACCGTGAGTTGCAATCCGTGCTGAACTATAGCCTGGTCCATTGATCGTGAGAGGGCCAACTATCTTACGATATAAGCGTCAAACGAAAAAACTACAAAGAACGAAACTTGTCTAGCTTGAACGGGGAAACCAGATGGCGCTGCCACAGGTCAAACGGATATCAACTGCGATTTTTTAAATAGCAACCTCCATTTTTTATTACATATTCGTGTAGTACGTAAACGAATATGGATGTTTCAGTTGGACCACTCTTTTCGCTTTGTGATAGATGGCGCTGTAATAGTCACAAACATATGGCTCACAATTTTAGACGAACAGTTGGTAACAAGTAGGTTTTTTAAATTAAAATACAGAACGTAGGTACATTTGAACATTTTATTCCGGTTGTTCCAATGCGATACATGTACATTTGTGAACTTACCATGTCTGAGAACGCATGGTTACAGCGTAATTACCTGTAAATGCAATAAATGCTCAAAATGATGTCCGTCAACCTAAATGCATTTGGCGATACGTGTAACGACACTCTTCTGAACAGCGAGTATTTCGTCTTCCGTAATGTTTGCACGTGCATTGACATTGCGCTGACCCATGTTGTTAGGCGTTGACGGTGGACCACGATAGCAAATATCCTTCAACTTGCCCAACAGCAAGAAATCCGGGGACGTATGATTCGGTGAACGTGCGGGCCATGGTATGGTGCTTCGACGACCAATCCACCTGTCATGAAATATGATACTCAATACCGCTTCAACCTCACGCGAGCTATGTGCCGGACATCCATCATGTTGGAAGTACATCGCCATTCTGTCATGCGGTGAAACAACTTGTAGTAACATCGGTAGAAAATTACGTAAGAAATCAACATACATTGCACCATTTACATTGCCATCGATAAAATGGGGGCCAACTATCCTTCCTCCCATAATGCCGCATCATACATTAACCCGCCAAGGTCGCTGATGTTCCACTTGTCGCAGCCATCGTGGATTTTCCGTTGCCCAATAACGCATATTATGCCTGTTTACGTTACCGCTGTTGGTGAATGACGCTTCGCCGCTAAATAGAATGCGTGCAAAAAATCTGTCATCATCCCGTAATTTCTCGTGCCCAGTGGCAGAACTGTGCACGACGTTCAAAGTCGTCACCATGCAACTACTGGTGAATAGAGATATGGTACGGGTGCAATCGATGTTGATATAGCATTCTCAACACCGACGTTTTTGAGATTCCCAATTCTCGCGCAGTTTGTCTGATACTGATGTGCTGATTAGCCGCGACAGCAGCTAAATCACCTTCTTGGGCATCATGATTTGTTGCAGGTCGTGGTTTCCGCAGCTGAAGTGCCTCATGCGGGTGAACACTCCGGACACTGAACGGTCCGGACACTTGGATGATGTCGTCCAGAATGCCGAGCAGCATACATAGCACACGCCCGTTGGGCATTTTGATCACAATTACATCAACACGATATAGACCTTTTCCGTAATTGGTAAATGGTCCTTTTTACACGGGTAAAGTATCACGAAGCAAATACCGTCCGCACTGGCGGAATGTTACGTGGTCCAAATAAAACATTCATATTTCTTTACGTACTACACGAATATGTAATAGAAAATGGGGGTTCGTATCTAAAAAAAAACGCAGTTGATATCCGTTTGACCTATGGCAGCGGCATCTATCTGGCCAACCACAGCGCCATCTGGTTTCCCACTTCAAGCGAGTTTCGTTATTTGTAGTTGCTTCGTTTGACGCTTATTTCGTGAGATTTTTGGCCCGGTCACTGTCAATGGACCACCCTGTATACCTCCTGTTACATATGATTTGAGCTCAGAGGAGGGCATAGGGCATCTCACGACCAATAGGAATAGGCCTACTAAACCACGGTGGAGAACGGTTGAAATGTACATGGTGGACTTCTTACGACGTGACATCCAATGGACAGTCGACGCTCGAAATCACTTAGCTCTCCGAACCGTACTGCTGTTACCGCCTGTCTGCTGACAACGCCAGCATTTGGTGACATCTAGCGGTCATGAGCCTATTACATACAAGTGTCTGGATACTTTTGATCAGATAGTGTATTACGTTTAATATCTGCAACGGAAGAAAGCTACAGGAATAGATGAACGTACAATGGAAAGGCAGTTCAGATTTCTCGATAGAAGGGTCTACCCATCTTTGGGTGGACTGAATATATCAAGGATCAGGCCACTCTTCTAGCGTTATTTTATCACTGGTTGCTGGATCATCTGACTACCAGAAGTAGCAAGCCGCTTCAATTATAAGAAGCATCGTATCACTTAGGCACAGAACAATAGTACTGTCTCAATGATGTCACTTACTTGTAGGATCACAGACACTGTGCTCGCATATGATGTCTTTTCTGAAGACAGAAAAATTCCTATCTAAGATTGGCTTCCACAAATATCGACAGTGAGGAGACAAGGTTCGTTCATGAGAACGAGAGTGTAGGTTCACGTCGTTTTTGTTTACTTCCATGCAGCTCCACAAAGTCGCCTTGAGAATTAAGCATGTACGTACAGACTACCCTGAGCGGAACTCAACGTGTCCTTACGGGGAAGTATCGTCAGAAGAGAAGGTTTCGTAACACAGTGTAGTGGTGCCGGGTCGCAGCTTTTTACAGCCATAGATAAATTACGTAATCCTATGAGGTTGTCTGCACACAATACAGTTGTGTACAGATAGGTGTTGAAACGGGTCAATTCAATCTGTTTTATGAATCTTAAGAGTGTTTGGAGTGATAACATGCGAGCAGTGTTTAGCTCCTCTGTCATTCAACTTTGCTTCATCTTCAAGTAGCCTCTGGTAAAGGCCGTCTTGATTGCAAATTTTTTTATTCATATCACCGGTTTCGGTTCATTCAGAACCATCTTCAGATCTGATATTTCAGTTACAGGAGTAACCCGTCCATATCCAGGAACTTTCACATGCTGCGTCACATGCTGTAACTGAAATATCAGATCTGAAGATGGTTCTGAATGAACCGAAACCGGTTATATGAATAAAAATATTTGCAATCAAGACGGATTTTAAGTAACATTATAAAATCACTGATTGCTGTTATCCCATAAGACATTATGTCTGTTTTTGCAAAACTCTGGTAAAGGAAAAAGAAATCTCTGTTTTGTTCATTCACATGGACACGCCCTGCTTTATTCTCATATTTCAAATGGTTCAAATGGCTCTGAGCACTATGGGACTTAACATCTGAGGTCATCAGTCCCCTAGAACTTAGAACTACTTAAACCTAACTGACCTAAGGACATCACACACAATCATGCCCGAGGCAGGATTCGAACCTGCGACCGCAGTGGTCGCTGAAACGTCTAGAACCGCTCGGCCACACCGGCTCCCATATTTCGTTGTATGTATCTGTGTGTGTGAATGAATGCGATACTTCGAATTTGCCACCAGCAAAGCTAGAGTTCGCAGTTTGCTTTGCCAACTTAGCTTCGTAGCAGAAAAACTTGACGGTACCTAAAGGTTGCTGCTAAGTAGTTGCTCTTTATTCGCACATTAAGTAATTGGGCTACACATGGCTCCGTTTAAAAATAATAGCTCGATGTAGCCGTAGGGTCGCGTCACGCAAGACTGTTTTCATGCCCCGCATCTGTTAGCTGCAAATAATATCTTTTCGCTGTAATCATGAAGTTAAATAGTCAACGCACTGGTTAGAATCACGAGTTAATAAGCTTCACAGTAATATGTAATGAAAGATTAATTTAATTACAAGGGTTCTATATAACGTCTGTTACTAGTTTAGACGACTGGGGATTACCCCTATCGAATAATGTTTATTCAAGAAAGGACCTCTGAAATAAACGGGTAGTTATCCTGCGATATTCAGTTAAAGTACAGACATCAAAAGACCCTTATCAAATGCAGCAAAGTTATCTTTAGAGAATTATACGAATTACAGCATAATCTACAAACTAAATAGTCACCAAAGATACACGAAAACTAGATTATTTTCTTAATCACAACACACGAACATTCACCAGCTCAAAACAATTCAGAGTTGAACGTCATGATCCATAAACTATCACACATGATTCAAAGGACAGTAACTCATGCTCTGTGTATTCTCAGTTCCATAATTCAAGTGACAAAAGTTAGAGTGCTACTATCCACCGCTATAAAAAGCTACGATCCGGTTCCAACTACAAAGTGCCTTCAGAATTATGGCAGCGACTGTTCCCCAACTAGAATCAAACATCTCCATATTACAGTACCAATCATTGCCATAGGCAGGTTTGCCTCCTTCCAAACCTCGCGCAGAATTGCCAGTTGCTCCCTTGATTTCTTCATTCGAAAAGTATCAGTCTCCATTTGACTCCTGTAGTGTTCTGCTACTGTCTGCTTTTCCATTAGCTGAAAGCAGTCTCCACCAAAAACACATCGTTCTCACGTTCTACAGACATGATCTGAATCATTTTCACATCTTTCTGGGCTAAACTAATATATTACAATATTTAAATATAGAAATGTTATATGTTAACATTCTACCATACTTACATAATTTACAATAATTATAAATAAAGGTTTATCCATAAATAAATAAACCAGTATTCTTGCACGTGTTCGCTCAAAATATATGACAACAGATTGTCCTTATACCATGTTTAAACAATTATTTAGGCCTGCTTGACAAAGCATCTTTTGGTTCTCTATTCAGTTGTGGTATACGTTAACAAATATGACTGACACATTTTAAATAAGCACGTTCTTAATAGAACTTGCAATCATCATTTAAATAACGTTATTGGCAAAATAATAAACTGTTAATTAAATAACTACACAAGCATGACCAATTATGAGGTATTCATGCCGTTTTCATTAGCTGTGTAAATGTGGAAAATACGATGTCCTGTCAATCAAATGCTTAAAATGGCTCTAAGCACTATGGCAGTTAAAATCTGAGGTCATCAGTCCCCTAGACTTAGAACTACTTAAACCTAACTAAACTAAGGACATCACACACTTCCATGCCCGAGGCAGGATTCGAACCTGCGACCGCAGCAACAGCGCGGTTCCGGACTGAAGCGCCTAGAATCGCTCGGTCACAGCTGCCGGCTCTGGCAATTATTTGCATAATTAAACATATATAAAATACGTCGTAAATCAATAAATAAAATAGATACAGATGAGTGGTTTTTATGGATGATAGGTATCATGCAATGCTGTCATCTGAGTTATTGTTTGGTGAAATCGCATGAAGCATTTAAAAGTCATTGTCTCAGAGGTTAATTTTGAACATATTTTGTAACAGTAAATTAAGAGCTTTGGTTATTTAAAAACCTTGAAGATACAGTTGTATCAATGGATCGGAGATGTATTGAGATTTTTACTAATTTTTGACTGTGATTTATCCTCGAAGTTCAGAGAACATCAACTTAGCCATCTTTAACGTCGTTTAACACTCTGCCATTTCTTAGAGCATTGTCTGACCTCCTAAGCGACCATCCGTCGCCAAATTTCACATACTGGGATTAACCCACATCTGGTCCTTTGCTGACGCACCTGGCTGACCTGTAGCAGCTCCAATGGACAGCACGGCCGCAACGTGCTCTCGGCTCTGGGGTCACGCAGCTTCGCAAACAAATTTATCTTACCTTGTACCAATACTAGGCGGGCGATTAGCTCGCGTACATAAGCGCAACGGTACAAAACTTAGAATCCAAGGGTTTGTACGTCAGTGACAGAGCGACAGGTCGGTACTCCTCCGTAAGGTGGTTAGTATTCCTCTCCTAACGTAACAGAGAATTCTCCCACCACTGGTCACTCGGTGGATGGTCCATACCTGTGCACACTCTGGCACTGGCACCCCGACTGTAAATACTGTGTCTTAGCAGTAGCAACCTACTGCTAGATGTACAAAGGTATTGAAGTTTGATTTTAGTGGTTGGTTAACCTTTTCATAAGAGTTTTGATGTTTAGCTAATAGTTTTGCGATTTCAGTTCTACTTTCCATTATGTATTTGCTTTATTTCGCATGGATGGATGAACTTAGGATGATTCCCTTTGATCCGATAGTAGCTCTCCCAAATGTGTTCATCCATGTGGCACTCAACACAATCTTCTGATAACCTCTGCGATAATTTGTGAACTGTATCTTCTTGACATCGTTCCGAGTTTATCTTTGTCTACACTATTATACCTTTGACTACTATGTTCACCACATATTCGTATGTTGGTTGCTAGAGTAGAGCTTTTCTGTTAAAATGAGACATTATAATGCATAAGAGTAAGACAAATACCTGTACATAGTAGGAATTTCTATTACTTTTTCGTTTCTCTACTCTCAGCAAAGTAATGACTGGGAACACAGTGAGAGATAAGTAGGCCTTCAACTCACATCATGCCACTGGTAGGCTGCTAGAGTAAATTTATGTAGTTGAAACTGAAATTTATAATGTGTAGAGTCAGACTAATATTTCTACATGATAGAAATTCCAATGGATTTCCCATTTCTACATTTTGTTGCAGATAGAGCGACTATTGCCTTCAACATACCTCTTGGCCGTTCTATTACCAAAACAGCCCAGCCGGCTTGCTTAACGTGTTGATCACAGTGTGCTGCAGTTTTTTCGACCACCAACCCGTGTCAGAAGAGCGACCATTTCGGATCTACGCATCCACTCGCTTTCACAGATGTATTGTACTGAACAAAAATATTACCTGTTCATAGAGGAAATTCATTCCGGTCATTGATTGAAGGGCTTTTAATCCAGTTTGGGTAGTGACCGTAGAAACACCGCCTTAGGCCCGATACATATCACAGAAAGCACGAATTTCTCTCTGGTCATTGGAATAAGAATAGAATCCAAGCAGGTGTCGTTGGTTTTCTGCATCTAGGCAGACGTGAGCGAACTCAGAAATTCTTCTCCTTTTCGTTGACAAAGCTCCCTAATGCCAAAAGTTGGGCCGTTTTCCCATTTGTCTCGGTAGTTGATTTAATCCAATTGTTTCGGTATGTCTTGAATTTGCCTGTATTCAAAAGTACCCCCAAACAACACTTTCTTAATCCCCATTCATTTCATAATATGCTCATAGCCCTTGATACCCACAACGTCTAGAACAGTAGAGTAATTGAAATTGTAAGAGATATTAAATGTTTCTAGAGCAATTTAGCACACTGCTTATTCACCAGCCGTCTATACATGAGCCGTCCCCTCATTAGCGGGCCTGTTGTGAAGTAGATTATTTTCATTCAGTTTATCCATAGCGTGTAATAAAAATAAATTACTATGATTAATGACTCGGTTCTATTGAACAAACCCACGTTTTGATGGCCATGTTTGGATGCAAACCTTGTTGTGATGGACATACCACAATACATGCTATTAGAAACTTGATACAAAATGGTGAATAACTAATGTGGTCAGTGTCTGATGCATTAAACGGCAGCTGACATCCATCATAAAGAAATAGGACACAATGAACCCTAAATTCAATATCATTTCACTATCAGATTGGTGATTAGTTATTGAATCAGTCCTAACTTTCGAATATCCAGGGGTTTCTGTTCGAAGTATAATGGAATGGGAGGATGTCTGGCTATGGTGGCGCTTTTCTACTAAAGATAGAGGCAGGTGCAGCAGAAGAGAACAATTCCTAGATGTAAGAACTTCTTTATTACTGTTTGTTTACACTCATGTAACTTGGCAACTGCAAGTGGTGATGTGGGCAATTGAATGCTCCGTCACAACGGCATCTGGTACATTTACATCTTCATCTACGTGATTCCTCTGCTATTCACAATAAAGTGTTTGGCAGAGGGTTCAATGAACCACCTTCAAGCTGTCTCTCTGCGGTTCCACTCTCGAACTGCACGCGGGAAAAACGAGCACTTAAATTTTTCTGTGCGAGCCCTGATTTATTTTATCGTGATGATCATTTCTCCCTGCGTAGGTGGGTGCCAACAGAATGTTTTCGCAATTGGAGGAGAAAACTGGTGATTGCGATTTCATGAGAAGATCCCGTCGCAAGGAAAAACACCTTTGTTTAAATGATTGCCACTCCAATTCACGTATCATGTCTGTGACATTATCTCCCCTATTTCACAATAGTGCAAAGCGAGCTGCCATTCTTTGTACTTTTCCGATGTCATCCGTCAGTCCCACCTGATGCGGATCCCACACTGCACAGCAGTACTCCAGAATAGGGAGGGCAAACGTAGTGTAAGCAGTCTCCTTAGTAGATCTGTCGAACCTTCGCAGTGTTCTGCCAATGAATCGCAGTCTTTGGTTTGCTCTACCCACAATATTATCTATGTGATCGTTTCAATTTAGGTTACTTGTAATTGTAATCCCTAAGTATTTAGCTGAATTTACAGCCTTCAGATTTGTATGACTTATCATGTAATCGAAATTTAGCTGATTTCTTTTAGTAATCATGTGAACAACTTCACACTTTTCTTTATTTAGGGTCAATTGCCACTTTTCGCACCATACAGATATCTAAATCATTTTGCAAGTCGTTTTGATCATCTGATGACTTTCAAAGACGGCAAATGACAGCATCATCTGCAAACAATCTAAGACGGCTACTCAGATCGTCTCCTACGTCGCTAATATAGATAAGGAACAATAGAGGGCCCATAACACTTCCTTGGGGAACGCCGTATATTACTTCTGTTTTACTCGATGACTTTTCGTCTGTTACTATGAACTGTGACCTTTCTGACAGGAAATCACGAATCCAGTCGCACAACTGAGGCGATACTCCGTAGGCACGCAGTTTGGTTAGAAGACGCTTGTGAGGAACGATGTCTAAAGGCTTCTCGAAATCTAAAAATATGGAATCAATTTGACATCGCCTGTTGATAGCACTTATTACTTTATAAAGAGTTTGTTGTGTTTCACAAGAACGATATTTTCTGAATCCGTGCTGATTATGTGTCAATAACTCGTTCTCTTCGAAGTACTTCATAATGTTCGAATACAGTATATGTTCCAAAACCCTACTGCAAACCGATATAAGTGAAATAAGCCTGTAACTCAGCGGGTTACTCCTACTTCCCTTTTTGGGTTTTAGTGTGACTTGAGCAATTTTCCAGTCTTTAGGTACGGATCTTTCTTTGAGCGAGTGGTTGTAAATACTGTATATACTAAATATGGAGCTATATTATCAGCATACTCTGAAAGAACCTGACTGGTATACAATCTGGACCGGAGGCCTTGCCTTTATTAAGTGATTTAAGCTGCTTTGTTACACCGAGGATATCTATTTCTATGTTTCACAACTTGACAGTTGTTCTTGATTGGAATTCAGGAACATTTACTTCGTCTCCTTTGGTGAAGAAGTTTCGGAAAACCGTGCTTAATAACTCTGCTTTAGTGGTACTGTCATCAGTGACTTCACCGTTTTTATCGCGCAGTGAAGATATTCATTGCGTCTAGCCACTGTATGTATGACCGGAATCTCTTTGGGTTTTCTATCAGGTTTCGAGACAGAATTTCCTTATGGAAATTATTAAAAGCATTTCTCATTGAAGTACGAGCTATATTTCGAACTTCTGTAAAACTTTGCCAATCTTCGGGCTTTTTGTTCGTTTAAATTTGGCACGCTTGTTCGTTGCTTCTTCAACAACGATCTGACCCGTTTTGTGTACCATGGGGCATCAGTACCATCAGTTATTAATTTATGTGGTATATATCTCTCAATTTCTGTCGATACTATCTCTATGAAAACATTCCACATCTTTTATACACTTACACGATCAGACCGGAAGGAGTGAAGACTGTCCCATTACTGATGGTCTTGCATTGTTAGAGGCTCGAACTCGCCAGTCTAAGTATGGGCGGTCTGGGAGTGGTAACTACATCTTCATCCAGCTGCGTAATTCCAGTGTTCACGAGCATAGAAGTCCTTGGTTGACATCTCGGCAGAGAGAGAAATTGCTGGATTCTCGCGTTGTACCCCTGAGCCAGCGGCCAGGCACTGATTTGCCAGACGTCAAGGTGCTCGGCAGGGTTTGTGGACCGGTGGTGGTAGAATATGGCTACACTATCAGCATGACCCCGTCCGTAGCTTATGGGTGTGACATAACTTAATGACACTTTTTCAGTTACATGTCACATGTCCTGTGGTCAGACGTTATGTGACTTTAATGCAGTGATTTCCATCACCTCTTTGACAAGGCCATTGGCAGAACGAGAGTGACTTCTTATGCCGGAAGTCTTCGGTCGCCAGTGCTGAAAATTAATCAAAATTTAAGCATTGGCGTGTTTCGAAACCGGGACTGATGACATTTTTATTACTAATCAAAGACGCTACTTACACTCGAAATTTAGCGCCTACTTCAGTGTGAGGTACTTTTAATCGATTCCATACGAAACTGTGTCTTGACATCTGGTAGAGAACCCAAAGAAATTCCAGTCGTACGTAAAGTACACCAGCGACAAGACATAATCAATACATTCACTGCGCGAAAGCGATGGTAATGTTATCGACAATAGTGCCCGTAAAGTGGTTTTCTGAAATTCCTTCAGCAATGAAGACATAAAAGTTCCATTACTTGATGTAGAATTACATTCACGGTAGAGGCAGGTCTTCATATTTGGCACTACTTTGAAATACAGAAGTGTTTTGGTCGCGCAGTTCTTTATTAATCTTTACGCCTTTCAAAATTTCATCATCAGAATGAAGCTGTTGAATAATGGGTTCAAGAAAATTAACGATGGAAAATATGTACATAATAAAGTAGGTAACCATCTAACTATATCATGTACTGGAACTTCAATTAGTAACGTACTTAAATTTAAATGAAACTTTGGTACAAAACTTACGAAAATGAGCACATCAACTGAATGTTATACGGATCTCATCTCATTAAGGCATATTTGACAGTGTCGTTGTCTATTCGGAGAGGTCCCGTGCGAAATTGAGTGTGGCGATTAAGCTATCAAAGAAATAAACGAAGGCTAGTAGTTGGCACTAGCATGAAGCGTACGAAAAAGTCAAATAGTAACCTTACAAATAACAATGAATTGCAATTAACTGCATATCAGAACCTTGAATAACTTAAGAAAAATACATTTATGCTACTTTTATGGAGGAGAAACTCATATACTGACAGCATGAAAAGTGCGACGGTAGGGAGCATCGCGAACAACGTTACAAAGATAGTCTTTAGTCAACAATGACAACAGAAGATAGTTTTGCAACCAGTAACTGGTGTGGTACAATGTAAATACAAAACTGATATAGATAAGAAATAAAATATAAGCTGCTAGAGAATAAATTTACAACCATCACTAAATTAAATGTTAGATAAGTATCACCCAGTTTTATCATATTACTATCGACGAACATATAATAAATGATATATAACAGACTCGTTTAGTTGAGCCTAAATTAGTGGCAGTAACTTAAAAAGGAATTATTGTACAATGAAAGGAACTTGTAACTTTTTAAGAAACTTTTTTGGTATAGTATTAGATCGTATAACAGTCCAGCTATTACCAGTTTACAACCATCACTAAATGAAATATAGGTACACATTATTTTGAAGTTAGAAATAAATTAAGTGACAAAGTGTAAGGAAATGCAGACGACTGTTCAAGTGGGTGTATCAAATGGGTATAGAGCTAAAAGTATTTATAATTGTTTCATGATACATAGAATACGAAATCCAAGGTAGTCAGAAAAGAGGACAAAAAAGGTTGTTTTGTCAGTTTAACCTACAACGGTCAGCACTGTGACAAAACTGTAAAAGTTTTGGAAAGCTAATATCAATTTACATGTGCGATTAAGGCATGACGTGGGACAGAAACCAAGGAGCATTTTCAGTAAACCAGGTGTATATACGATACGATGTTGTGATTGCATTAAATTCTGTATTCGTAAGATGCGGAGAGATTTCAGTTCTAGATGCCGAGAGCACTCATATCCCATTTATGCCAGCGCTCTGGGACAGTTTTTGGAAACGGAGAAGCATGGCTTGTAGTCGATACCTGAAGGACTTAAGGTTTTGCAGGTCGTCCCTCATAGCTGTCAGACATTCTGGAAGAATTTGAAATACACACTCATCGAATCAACAGTTACTTAATAAGCATGAGCTTTTCAGTAGGAACTCCTTCTTAGATTTATTTGAAGACTATACGAAATTTATCTCGGATTTGACACAATTCATCTAAGACTGGTTAGATTAGCCGCAATCATCTACAATTAGTGATCTATGTATGATGCAACTATTATAACTAGGTGCTATAATGGTGCCACCATTTTTATGGGCCGATCTGATATGGATATCTTGCCAGGCTTTCCCTATATGTTCACTCAACCCCAAGACATGGAGCCACTGTTCTCGCAGGACGCCACTAAAATGTACCTGCCTCGCTGACTAGTTCCTTTAGTTACAAACGCTGTGTAGTTCATCGGTACTTTGGCATTACGCGAACGTTATTACTTCATGTTATTCATTTGACTCACTTCTCTATTTTGTCGCAACATGAGCATGCTTGCTTGCCATGTGTTCCACATTATTAGCACAGTAAATTTAACTTCTCATAGTGAATATAGTTACATTACACGTACAATGCATTGTGGTTAACCTTACGAAAGCTTCCTGTGGGCTGGAATCTCACACCATCCAAACTGGAACATACCGGCCGCCTGGGCTACCCACAAAATTGAAGCTCAGGAAGACCCCCTCACTGTCCACTGCCATCTGATGCTTCTGTCCATCCATCCGTCAGCTGCCTGGTGCTCACTGTCGCTCTGTCTTTGTTCTCTTTCCCTTATTTGGCGACACCGGTCGCTGGTAGACTGCACAGCCCATCATGGACACCACCACCATCAACACTACCATTACCATCCTATACACCTCCCCTTCACCTGCCCCCATCATTACCTCCCAGAGTGCCTACTCTGGTCTTTCCCTGTCTACTCCACCTCACCTCCTCACAGTCTCCTCCCCTTCTGTCTCCTCCCCACCCCTGTATCCCCACGTGTATACTGCTGCTGCTCCTGCTCCTGATCCTGCTCCCCCTTCCCCTGCTCCTGCTCCTGCCACCCCTCCCACCACTACCACCCGTTGGGATGACTTTTATCCACTCCCCACTCACCATGCTGTGACCGCCAATGCTTCTCCTAACCATGTCACTGCCTGCCACACCACAGTTGCCACCATGGAGCACTCACCCTCCCTTCCAAGTGCCTCCACCTCACACAAGGGGTCTGCCTTCTGCCACCTCCCAATCCAACCAGTCCCCCACCTCTCCTCCCATGCCACCCCCACCAAAAACTCACCAAGTAATTGAGTGCTGACCACACCTCCACTCCCTCCTCCAAGAAACCAAGCCCCCCCTCTTCCTTCTGTTGCCCCCATGGACACCACAGCTCTTCTTGCATCCCCAGCTCCCAGCCTGTATACATTTGTCCTTTCCAACAACAATCCTAAGTTCCTTGATGCCCATACCCTCATCCTTGAAATCCACAAGTATATCCCCAGCGCCCCCATTGCTAAACTTATCTCCCCATGTAGACTCTGTCCTTATCAAGTCCCCCTCTCCCTCTTCCCACTCTGAACTCCTCCAGAAACTTCCCTGGGTCACCTTTGGCCCATGTGGGTCTCTCACACCTCCCCTCACCTCCTCTCCCCATCAGCCTCAACATCTCATCGTCTGCCAACCCTGACCACAATGATTACAAAACTCAGCCATGTGGTCACAGAGGCAGTGGTGTTTGTGGAATTGAATTCCCACCCCACTCTGGAAATCTGCTCAGCCTGACGTATCTGTAGCAACTCCGGCCCTACCTTTCTGATGCATGTCTTCATAGAGTCCACCTCCTCTGCGGATCACCTACTAACTCAGGGAGCCCTGATTTTCCACCTTCACTACCACATTGAACCCTCCCATTCCCCTTCTCAACTCTACCTCTGCCAATGCTGTCTTCTCTGCAACAACCAAATCACTAAAAACTGCAAAAATTCACCAACCTGCCCCACTGTAAAGCCTTCTAGTACCTCCAAACAGTATCCTAACCTCGCTTCTCCTCCTTCCTCCAACACCTGGAACGAATCCCACCCCACCTACTCCTCCAAGTCGGAACTCCCATAGAGCAGCCCATCCACCCGAACAATACCCTCCATCCTCCTCTTACAGCCAAAGACATCATTAGGTTCCTGAACATTGTCCTCCAGAAAATCCATTCCTTCTAACACCCCCACACCCTCCAGCAGATCTCCCCTGCCGCTTGCTCCATCTTTCATTTTAATTCCTACTCCACATATTCTCACAACCAGGCTCACTTTGCCTTCACCCAACTCGACACCTTTGTTTAAGCCTCCAACCACCTGCCTCTATTCCCTCCCCCCTCTCCCCCTCAATTGCCAGAAGTCGGATCTCCTATGCCTAAACATTCATTCCCTCCCTACCAACAAATATCTCTTCATGCATACCCTGTCTCAGTACCAGGTCGACTCCTTCATCTTCCCCCAAACTCACCATATTATCTGCACCTCTCCCTACCTCCTTCACTGTACCAACAACCTCCTTCCCCTTGCACGACGTGGAATCACTATTGGCCACCTTAAGCATATCCCTGTCTTTTCACAACCTCTGCTCAATGACCTGACCATACACCTTATGGTCAGCATCATTTTTTCCTCTCTCACTATCACCTGTACCACTCTCTGTATCCAACTCATAGCTCCTCTCCCCTATGACTTCATCTCCCATACTGACCACACCTTCTCCACCTATGTGACTGCCACAGTCCTCAACATCCACAGCTGTGACACTGCCACCAATCAGCAGTGGTATCAGTTTCTCGCCACCCTCCACAGTGAGCTTGTTCCTCTCCCACACCACACCTGCCGTGAAAGTAACTACACCCCAGATGTCATCCAAGCTTCCCTCAACATTCTTGGTTGTATCACTGTGGACATCCTCGACCCCATTGGTAATGACCACATGCCAGTCCTTTTCAACATCTCCTCAGTCCAACGTCCCTCTCCTGCTCCCTACCACACTGCCCCTTCAAAATCTGTCCATTACTAACGCCATGCCAACTGGGATGCCTTCTGAGAATTCATTGCCTCACAGGTCAAAAGCCACCCACTCACCTTTCACCATCCCACTTACATTACCTATGCCTCATCCTTCTTCCAGAAGACCACCACTGACGCTATGGAGCCCCAAGTTCCCCCAAACTTATCCACTCTCACCGCCCAAATCTTCCTCCACAGACTGTCCTTCTCTGTGCATCATGCAAGCTCTACCACTCCTTCCTCCACATCCATGACAGGGATACCCTGCCAGTGGTAATAGCAACGATACATTTGAAACCTCCTAACAGCAAAGAAAAGCTGGGACTGGAGCTAGACATGTATATGCCTCAACTCCGACCTACCTCTAAACTCCTTCCATTACTGGTCTGCCTTACACTGCCTTACTGGTAATCATCCCACCCCACATTATCTCCTCCTCCACGACAACTGAACTTTCTTGACAGTATCAGTAAGGCTAACGATTTTGCTTCCCATTTCTCTGAGGCTTCTCCATTCCAACGATTGCCGTTTGGATAACTTCTCCATAGCCCTTCAATGCGCTGATACCTCTTTCCCACCACTCACCCTGAGCATCTGGTACTTGGATCAGTTACACCCCTCAGACATAAGCACTCCCATTGCCACACATGACATCTAACTCATCCTCTGCCCCAATGCACCACTGCCCCTGGTCACAACAGTATCACCTACTGCCACCTCACGGAATCCTAGAACTCCTTCCTGGCTGTCCTTGCTACACTGTGTAATGTCCTCCTCTCCACTGTCTTTTACCCTGACCTATGGAAGACTTTCTGCATCCTACAGTTCCCTAAACCCAATAAACCCCCCTCTTACACCTTTTCCTATCGTCCCATCAGCCTCACCTCTATGTTCAGTAAGGTCTTTGAACCTATCCTGTCCTGTCATATTCATCACCACGTTAACCAGCACCACCTACGTACACAGTATCGCTTCCAGCCCTCCTTCTCAGCCAATGACCAGCTCCTTAACCTTACAATTCTTCTACCCGTCCAACTTAACTCCTGTCACCCCACTATCGTTGTTTCCCTGAATTTCTAGAATGCCTACATCCGTGCCTAGCATACGAGGCTCCTCTTTAAACTCCAGACTTGCTCTCTTCCGATCAATTTCATCTCTCTTGCTGCCTCCTTCCTCTCCTGTGGTTCTTCCTATGCACAGTACCTCCTATCCCAACACCAGCTTGCCCCAAGGCTATGTAATTTCCCCATTCCTCTGTCTGATGTATACTGTAGATATTCCCAAAACCTTCCCCACCTGTTCACCTCCTCCAATTTTCTGGCGACACCGCCTTCCTCGCCCTTTATCCTGCCTTTCAACAGTCACTTCACTGCCTGGTGCAACCAGTGGCTCCTTCGCATCAACCCTTCCAAGGCCCAGGCAACTATCATAGGCCATACCACCTGCTCCTTTTGGCTCCACCATTTTTGCCTCACCATTTATGGTTGTCCTATCCACCTCGCTACTACCATAAAATACCTTTCCCTCACCCTTGACCTTCACCTCACCTCGTCTCCCCATCTCCTTACAATCCAAAATAATGCCCACAATAGACTCTGTCTCCCAAACTCCTATCCAGCTGAACATGGGCACTGCATCATTCCACAATCCTTCACATGTACAAATCCTTGATCCATCCTGTCCTTTGTTACGCCAACTTTGACCAGATTTCCTCCCCACCCAGATTCTATAGAGCCCTCCAAATCCTTGAACGCCATGCACTCCATCTTGCCTTCCATGTCCACCTCCTGTCTCCCATACAGATCCTCTGTGACCTCATCCCCTTCCTGTACATACTCCTATTCCTCAAATGCATCTGGACCCTGTAGATCGTCCGCTCACTCGATTCCCCACATTCACTTGTGACTTCTTTCCTCTCTACTGCCAGTCCGTTGCTGCTCCTTTACCATAGTGTCATGCCCTCTCTCCATCTCCAGACCCTCCAACTCGTTTCCCAACCCATCCCAGATGACGAGCTTTACCCTGATATGTACCCCTCCTACCAACTCTAACCCCACCTTCTCCCTCCTCCTCCTCCTCCTCCTCAGGGCTTGCTCTCTCTCCACTTCCCCTGAGTGTTATTTTCCTCCCTCCTCCACCCCCCCCTTTTCAGTGCATCCCTTGTGCATCTCTGCATTCCCTCCTGACTTCCATCTCCATCTCCCACTCTGCCCGTCTCCTGCCCCTTGGTGCGCCCCTGATCCCTTCTTTTTCGACCCAACCCCTCCAGCCCACCCTCGATCGCTGCCCTTTCTTCTCGCCTGTTTTTTCTCGTCTGGCCTTCCCTCCCTCAACAGGGCCCTCCAGGCAGCTTATTCTTCATCGTGCGTGCGTCTGCTCATTGGTTTTAAAGTGTCTTCGCTCTGGAGGGTTTTCATACTGCGGCCAACTTTTAACTTGTGCATGCTCCATGAAACGCCAACTGTTTTTTGTCTTTATGTGGACTTTCTTAACTGTCTCACATGAACGTCTCCCTGTAAGTGTATATCTTAACCCCCACTCTCTCCCCATAATATGTTCTTATGTCCCCCTTTTTATCGTCTTTTATATGTATCGTTTTCATTAAATGTATCACTCGGCTGAAGAGCGGCGTATAGTATCGCTTCCAGCCCTCCCCTGCCCATATGGGGCAGGGGAATGAAATCACAATAAACCAAAAAAGAAACCTTACGTAAGTTGAACGTTTGGGTTTTGCTACCATTTCGAAGAGCTTTTTTTTTCTATGTAGTACTACGTGTCCATGTTATTGTAGAGTTTCCCATTGCATGCCATTTAATTACATGTCCAAATGAAATCAATTTATTCCGAAATAGTATGACCACTATTTCAGCATTACGACTGCCTAGGGATTAGTATTATGTTAATAAGGAATGTTGTCCATCGCATCCCCCTCAGATTTGTTGGTACGACGGCGCAGTGGATAGCCCATCAAAAAGTGAATACAGATGCACCACGAAAACAGGAAGAAGATGTACTGAACTGTGAAAAAAGAAGCAAAATAGAAACAATAAACGGTGCAAACTGAAGATGCGCAACACTAAGAGAACTGTAAGAAAACAGTGCCTCGGTTGTGTTGCCTAGGTGCTGAACTGCAAAGCGGGAGATCCCTGTTCAAACTTCCCTCGGGCGCCTTTTCTTCCATTCCGACATTGACGCGTCTGTTCTCCATTTGTAGAATTGGGAATTGTCATAACACGCATTGGTCATAGAATATGAGTCATGTGATAAGTATATATTACCGTTGCAAGTAAATCTGATGAATAGTGAGAGAAGGAGAGATGCTGCATAGACCTCTCACAGAAATGAAAACAACTAATAAACGGCTGTGAAATATGTTACAACAAAGAAATTCAAGAGTCAAATCTTCATAATCGAACACAAAAGTCATAGCATATGGTACTCGTGTAAGACAAACAAGGGGTCTGGTGGTCCCTTCCTTATACCTCGCTGTTGCAAACGGACGTTACACCACGACACAGACTTAAACACACCGAACAGATACGTCAATAAACGAACGGACAGTTCCCAATTTTGTGAAAAAAAAATTGAGGAAGATAGGAACATGTATCTCCTCCTTCCTAGTCCAACAGCGTAACCACACAACCAAGACGTGATGGCTGTCGAAATTCGTTAGATTTTGCACATCTTGAACTCGGAACATTCACTGTTTCTATTTTCCTTCTTTTTCCATAGTTCAGTTCACCTGTTACCTGTTTTCATGCTGGATCTCTGTTAAGTTTTTGACGGGCTATCCAATGGGCCATTTTACAACTATATCTGGCGGGAGGAGAATCTAATGGGGTGTTTCCCAAGTAAGATGTTTTTTGAATGTTCTGTCGTATCTACTTCAAGCAGGGGTGTTAAACGTCCTGATGTTACACCTTTACGCTTTTACTATAAAATAAAGAAAAAGTTGTAATATTAGCTTCTACTTTATTTCAAGTTATTGCCACTCATTTAGGCTTACCTTAATGGTTTTATTGTATGTCATCCGTTATTTGTTCGACTATTATAATTTGATTACAGTTGGTCACACTCGCGTAACATTTCATTTCGTGATGGATGTAAACTAATAACAGATGGACTATTAAACCACTAAAACTAGGCCATTATTGTTCTTTTTTCAAATTACAAAAATCCCTTTTATTGTATAATAGTTCCTTTCTATTTCAAGTTGTTGCCACTAACCTAAGCTCAACTAAAGAGTCTGATGTGTCATTTATTATATGTTTATCTAATGTAATATGACAAAATTGGGTGACACTTATGTAACACTTTATTTAGTGATGGTTGTAAACTCATTCTTTCACGACTTATATTTTATTTCTTATCTATATCGGTTTTATGTTTATATTATACCACACCAGTTATTGGTTGCAAATAAGTCTCCTGTTTTCATTATTGACTAACGACAATTTCTGTAACGTTGTTCGCGATGCTACCTAATGAAGCACGTTTCATGCTGTCAGTATATGAGTTTCTCCTCCACAAAAGTAACATAAATGTATCTTCGTCAAGTTTTCCACGAGGTTCTGACATGTAGCTAATCGCAAAGCATAGTTATTTGTAGAGTTACTCTTCGACTTCCTTCTGTGGTTACTGCTAGCGCCACAAACTAGCCGTCGTTTCTTCTTTGATAGCTTAATCGCCGGACTCAATTTGACTCTAGATCTCTTTCAAACAGAACTCTTAAGTATACCTACTTGTTATTAGAACTCTGTTATATTCAGTCTATGTGCTTATTTGTGTTGCCGTGCCAGTTGCCGCGTGGTTTGAGGAGCCATATCACGGATTGCTTGGCTCTTTCCGCCAGAGGTTCGAGTCCTCCCTCTAGCATGTATGTGTGTGTGCGCGTGTGTTTGTGTGTATGTGTTGTTCTTAGCACAATTTAGTTTAGGTTAGTTCAAATAGTGTTTAAGTCGAGGGACCGATGACCTCAGCGGTTTGGTACCTTCAGAATTCACACACATTTGAACATTTTTTTATTTATGTTTTTATGTACATATTTATCATCGTTAATTTTCTTATGCACTTTATTCCACAGCCTCAGTCTGATGACGAAATTTTGAAATGTGAAACCTGAAACGTGTAACGCTTTATGAGGAATTGCGCGATCAAGACTTTTCTATATTACAAAGTTGTGCGGAGTCATAAACGTTCCAAAATTCGAAAGAAGAACCTGCCAACTCGAGTGACTTAGAAGTTGATATCCTCGGTGTAGCGAAGCAGCTTAAATTGTATACCAGATGGGTCGCTTTCAGTGTATGTTGATACAGTAGTTCCATGCTTAGGAATCATATATAACCGCTCACTCCATAAAACACCCGTACATAAAAATTGGAAAGTCACACCAATACCCAAGAAATGAGTCGGGAATAATCCGACGAATTACAGAACTGTATCACTGGCGTCGATCTGCGGTATGGGTTTGGAAGAAATACTCTGTTCGAACCTAATGAATAACCTTCAAGAAAACGATCTATGACAAACAGTCAGAAGGCAATCAGATACCACTGCTCTTATGAAACACTACTAGCTCTTCATTCAGACGAAACAATCAGCACGACCGAAAGGGAATCTGAAATTGGTGCCAGTTTTCCAGATTTCCAGGAGTCATTTCTCACTGTTACTTACAAGTGACACACTGCGTGCCTACGTACGAGGAAAACCCTTTTAGACTGTTTGCTGATGATGCTGTCGCTTGTTGTCTCATAAAATCATCAGTAGATCAGAACCATCTGGAAAATGAGACAAGATCGTCTCTGAATAATGAAAAGCGTGAAGTCATCCACTTGGGTACTGAATGGTATTCACTACCTTTAGGTAACTGACACATTTCTAAAGGTTGTCAATCCAAATAAATACATAGGGATTACAATTATGATTAACTTAAAGAAACGATCACATAGATAATTTTGTGGGAAAAGCGACGCAAAGACTGCACTCCTTCGCACAACGCTTTGAAGATGCAACATGTCTACCAAAGAGACTGCATACACTATACCGGTCTGTGCTCCTTCGGAGCACTGCTGCGAGGACATCGAAAGAGTTCAAAGAAGACAGCTCGTTTTATGTTATAACAGGGGAGAAAGGGTCACGGGTATGACACACGAGTTGGGGTGGCAATCATTAAAAAAACGTGTTTTTCGCTGCCTCAGGATCCGTTCACGAAATTTCAGTCACCAACATTCTCTTTCTAATACGAAAATATGTTGTTTGAGCACACCTACTCAGGGATAAATGATCATTGTAGTAATATAAATTAGAGCTCGCACGGAAAGATTTTCAGTGTTCGGTTCTCTTGCGCGCTGTTCGAGAGTGGAACGGTACTGAAGTAGCTTGAAGATGATTCGTTGAACCGTCTGCCGGATACTTAATTGTGAATTTAAGACTACTCATATAGATGCAGATTTTGATGTAAACTTATATGTTTTATAACATCATACCATATCTGACACCATCTGAATGAAGTTTTTGATCTCTAAAATTGTTCAAATCTGTCCTAGTGACATACCAATTTAAAGGAGATTCATAGTGAAATAGTTCTGTTTTTGACATGAAGTAGACCTATGTGGGTTTGATTTTGGGTAAGAGGAGAAAGCTGCAAGAGTAAAAGAACAAGGACAACAACCTTTAACGATTTGTATAAAGTTGAAAAACTGGATGATTGTTCTGTAGAAACAGTGGGCTACATGTTACGCAGAACTGGTTAATGACAAAGCAAAGACAAAAGTGATAGGATTACTATAGAAAGCCGCTAGATATAAAAATTCTGGAATATACAGTAGCATAAGGAGGAGGTTTCGTTTGCAAGAAACGAGAAACTTGTGTATGATTGAACGACCGAAAATGAGTAGCGGAGAGTGTAGCCACCCCTGTAATTGAAGTTTAATTTACTTTCTTGTTTCAATTTGAAATGATAGCATTCACTTTATGTGTGTTGAAATCTTTTTTTTTAATTACAAACATTTGCTCAGAAAAAGTAAGGTTATAGTAGCTGGGAAAATCTGCTCCAAGGAGCAACATTGTCATGTACCTAATATTGTGATAAGGATTACAAGCGCTGGAAGAGAGAAAATCTTTTCTAATTTCAGCCTCTTCACACTAAAGGGGAAGGAGGTAGGTTGTAATGAATTTTTGTACCAGACTCCAAATGTTTTAAATTTTTCAGTTCAACTCAACCGAAAAATTAACTGTCATTAGTAGATGTCACTTTTCCCAGTGAATTTCGTATTCAATATTTTCAGATTCAGGACCTTACATACACACCAATATCTCTTAAAAAAGCTTGTTTAGTGTAAAAGGAAACAACAACCCACAGAATTAGCGTTTGTAAAATCCTTTTGTGGTGGTCATAAAGTCGGTAGAAGGCGTTATTGAAATTGCGTTGATTGTACTAAGGGTGTGGTAAAACGTAGTATCAGGTTCTCGACCCTACTTACATATCAATAGCTCTTCAACGTGTATGTTGTTAATATGATTCGACAACAATTAACTATTTACTTTTCTTTTTGTAAATTTTTTTTTGTTGGCATGAAGTACCCCCTCTCTCTTTGGTGATGCATGTCATGGAAAATGCCTTGGTATTATTAGGATAAATAATCTCTGTGTTTCATTTAATCTACTATATACCAGTAATCAGTAAGTGAAATGCAATTAGTAAGAATTATTATCAGAAACATGGTGAAAAGGTAAAAACATTTTGAAATAGAAGCTATTGGCAACAAAGACAGATTTCCATCTTCAATGTAGGGAAAACCGCTAAAACATTAAAGAAACTCAGTTCATTTGCCAATTTCATGTGTTTCATGGTAACTGGATCTTCCGTTTCAAGATACAATATGGAGCACAACTAGTGAAGCATGGTTTAACCGTCCACACGTTATGTAATTTGCATTTCCGGCGTTACACGCTGTAACTGAAGAATTACCAATCTGCTCAAAATAATTGTAATGTATTATACAGAGCTCGTAATATTTATACATACTGCATAAAACACAACCTCATGGTTCACAATAACAAAAACAGTAGAAAACGCTGGAAACTACTGATGGCAGTCTGTAGTGCGCTTCCCTTCATAAGACTGCAAAATCGGTCACTAGACTGAAACACCGACTGCGGAACATCACCTCCACTATCCCCTACATAGCTTCAAGTGAGGAAATCATTCATCTGGAGGACCTCATATGACAAGAAATGTTATGAATCAACCTGAGAACTTACTGTAGCTGTAAATTGCGGGAGAAACAGTAGCATGCTACAAGAGAGAAGTTGTGCGTCACTGAGGACTTTTGCTTTTGAAATTTCGAGAGCTTACTTTCCAAGAAGAGTTGGGCAACATACGAATTTCTCCGACACATCTCTCTCGAAATGACCACGAGAAAATGGGAGTAATTAAAACTAATACGGGACTTTGCTAACATCATTCCCCCAACCTGGAATTCTTGAATGGAATTGGGAGGAGGGGAAAAGGTGATCTTACCAGTACTCTTCGTCACACAGCATAAGGTGGCTTCTGGGGTAATGTTTCCTATGTATAAATAAAGACATGGCCGCATTATAGAAGGCAAGAGAACTTTGCTGTTTACTAAAATTTTCTTTAGGAAAGCAACTCCACTGTCATCAAATACAATGCACCAAAAAGTTAAAAATTTAAAAGTCTTCCAACACCAACGGGGATTGAAAAGCCAAAGAACAAGGATCTGAGACGTATTTCTAGGTATGTATGACGGAAGAAAGTGAAAGACTGAAACGACTAAATGTTGGAATAAATAGGCGAGAAATGATCTCTAGGAAAGACTCATGAGAAAAAATAATTGGGAATGGAGGGATAGCTTAATGAGTCATAAACTAAAGCGTCTATAATCAAATAACTTGACAGTACAACCACCAGTGTGCAAACAGACTCATTAAGGAAAAAGGAGGAACGAGGATATATATGAAGGGAGAAAAAAGCAAATGTACTAATGCCCCTGGTGCAGCTGATGCTTGTGACTGCGCCAGACATCGCAGATAATGCCACGTTTAAACCAATGTTGCAAACGTTGAACACAACGTCGATAATTCGCTTTCCAGTTTTACTAATAATGTGTCTCTAATGCCAGGTCCTAACCACATTATCTGTTGCACCACCGGATTCTCTCCAATCCATACCTACTTCATACGTAGCGATGCTATATCACTGAAATCTCACGACGATATAGTTTGACGTTTGCGCAACAAGGGAGAGATTGAGTCAATAATTAAATCACAGCAGCAGCCACCGCGCAGAATGTCGGATCCATTGAACTACCGGCGAGTACAACTGCGAAACATAGCAGTTCAACATTTCTTACGATGCGGTGTACGATACTGTCCATGACACGATGAAATTTTGTAAAGATAGGGCTCGCTGGGTGCCTAAGAACTTGACAGACAACCACAAGAAAACATTACCAGGAAGTCACCGTACGCTGTGAATGACGACAAGTCTGGATCACGTAACGCGTTACGCCACAGAGGGGCATGACTTTCTGAACGGAACTTTCACTGGTGATGAGTCGTGGTCTTACTACTACACCCCAGAAACCAAGTAGCCCTCTATGGAGGACTTCTCAGTATGAAAAACATTAAAAGTGACTAAATCTGCTAGGAAAGTGCTTGCGACAGTGTTCTGGGATATGCATGGTGTGTTATTGATAGTCCCTGCTGAACATGGGACCACTTTGAATGTTGCAGCGTACATTAAAACTTTAAGTTGCATCGAGCCCTTAGTGACAAACGCCACAACATTAATTCTGACGTGTCAAAATTCTTCATGACAATGCTGACCTCCATGTTACTGCTCATTTTCTTGAGGAAAGCGTCAGATTTTGGTGGGAGGTGCCGCGCGTTGTGGCCGAGCGGTTTGAGACGCCATGTCACGGACTGCGCGGCACCTCCCACCAGGGGTTCGAGTACTCCCTCGGGCACTGGTGTATGTGTTGTTCTTAGAATAAGTTAATTTAAGTAGCGTGTAAGACTAGGGACCGATGACCTCAGCAGTTTGGTCCCATGGGACTTCACACACTTTTGAACATTTGGGTGGGAGGTGCTCCCCAACGTCAACCATACAGTCGGGCCCTTGCACCGTCAGACTGTCACCTGTTTCGTACCATGAAGAAATTCCTGGCCGGCCAACACTTTGCGACAGATACGGAATTGAAATCATAAGTCCACAGATGGCTGTCCTCCAACCAGACTCCTACGAACCGGGGATATTTTGAAACTGGTGCCACTATGGGAGAAATATGTTGAGAACGTTGGTGACTGTGTTGAAAAGTGGAAACTATATAGGAAAGTAGGTAAAAGATCGAAGTTCATTTGTGATTCTTTTTTGTTTTGTTACCTAGAAAACTTCTTGGTAGTACAATTATTATGCGTTACTTTCCGATCTTCCCTCGCAATCAGTCGCTGTTTCGCTCATCGGCCATTTGCGGGCTTTTGGTATCTGTTGCAGGTTTGGTATTTCCTGTAACGGTATTAGAAAACCTTATAAACACGTTTGCCTCTACGAAAGAGAGTTGTCGAAGAAACAGTATGAGTGTCATGAGGTATATAGCCATTTATACTTTCAGCAGACACGAAAGAGTTATAGTAATTTATTGCAATGTCTCAATAACGTAGAAACATGAGTGTTCATTGGAGTAAACGATGATAACGTACTAGTGAAACGTGTCTGATAATCCACTGCTCGCATAACAGAACTCAATACATTCCAACAGGAAGTCTTTTGTTCATGAATTTTACCGCTGCGTAAACAGTAAATGCAGTCAATTGTCTATGATTCTCGTGTCAACCATTGCAAACGTAGGCATCTTTCCTAAAAATTCTCCTTCCCACTTACTACAATAAAATATAAGTTTGTAATTCCCAGTTCTTTCAGGTGTATGGTATTTTGTGACTTAAAGCTGTGGGGAACGTCCGTACGAGATTGTAGCTGACTGTTGCACATTGTGTACATTTTTTTTAACCTGTTGTTTTAGAATTTAAACTCGTGACACATTGCATGACGCTATCGGAAGAAATAGAGCTGTGTAGAGAAAGGGTCTTCTGTGACGAGTTACTTACACAAGAAAAACACTTTATTCGTATACTGTTCATTGCTTACTGTGTTGCTAAATTCAACGTATACAAAATAAGCAGAACACCGTAACTCTCAGTTTCCTCTCGTCATTCCTACACAGCTTATTTGGTACCTCCTCAATAAATTGTAAAGCCGAAGGGATATTTTCTGAGCATTTTGACCCCTGACCACCGCTGGCTGGTAGAAGAGTAAATGCATTTCGTTTGATTTCTGACCCCCAAGTGACATTATATCTGTGTTGCACCAAAATATCTGCGTGGCACTACAGATGTCTCTGATATATGCTATGAGTCTTTTTTGGAAACTTGCTGCATTCACCCATGGCACCGGCTGTTGGCAACAGTAATCCCCGCTTTATTCTTCACACTCCTGTCTACTTGTTTTACTTAGTGTTAAGATAGCCATACCAATGGATCAGAGAGCAAAATGTTGTAATCTATTTTTTGACAAATACCCGAAGATGGTCCGCTGAAACCAGTAGTAGCAACGTATTAAATTTTCTGACAGCGGCTGATGACGTAGCTGTATAAAAATGTCTTTCGTAATATTGATCATGCCGCGCAGGGTGGCGTAAGTTAGTTTAAGTTAGATTAGGTAGGTGTAAGCCTAGGGACCGATGACCTCAGCAGTTTGGTTCCATTGGACCTTACCACAAACCAGTGTTGATTACCTCGTACAATTGGTGGCAACGTAACAGAATCTTTCATTAACCATTGCCGCTGTATAACTTCCTCTTGTACTAACAAGCGTAATTCTTTGGTTGTAGATACAGGGTTTCCCAAAATGTACTTTACAACTTCCATGGTAAATAATGCGACTTCTAATAAACTTTGAGGAAAAAAGTTTATTTTTTCTGATGCACCAACACAAAACGTTCTATTACGTTTCTTTAATCAGCTTACACATTAGCTCCCCTTGGGGCACGTACAGTATCTAATCGATGAAGAAGCTTTCGGTGTACATGGTGAACTGTCGTATGAGTGATCCGCGGTACTTTTGACGCTTGAAAGCCTGCCGAATTGTCTCTGTATGATCGTCACATCTCCTTGATCTACCTACGTGGTGCTTCAGATCCACACTCCCTGTTTTCATGAAGTTCCTGACCATTTTTTTTTTTTTTGGACGGCCGAGAGGATGGTGCTTTATCGCATCAAATTTGAAATTTCTCTGACTTTGTGTGTCAGGCATCCTTTCAGTAGGCAAAGCCAAATATTGAGCCTTGCCTGTGTTCCATTCTTCGATTCATTCATGGTCCTCCCACAACACTACAGAAACAAAGAAAATCCTCATATTCAGTTGTTTCTCTGACCAGCTGGAAATGCAAAAAACATAGTCATTCAAGGGGCATGAAAAGGAAGCTGTGGTTGAGAAGCGTGTGAGACAGGGTTGTAGCCGATCCCCAATGTTATTCAGTCTGTACATGGAGCAAGCAGTAAAGGAAACAAAAAATTCGAGTTGGAATTCGAGTTCAGGAGGTAGAAATAAAAACTTTAAGGTTTGGCGATGATATTGTAATTCTGTCAGCGACAGCAAAGGACTTGGAGGAGCAGTTGAATGGAATGGACAGTATCTTGAAAGGAGGCTATGAGATGAGCATCAACGTGGCATTTGGCACGTCTTTGGCTATCTATAGGTTTGTGGCCGCTGATTGGGCTGTGTGCCGTGCATCGCAGGGAGAAAGGTGGCGGCAGCCAGGACGATTGTTACATGGGGGGACTGCGACAAGTAGCAAGTGCGGGTTGTATATGGGGCAGTTCGTGATGGAACGCGTGTGTAACAAAAGGGGCTGCGATAGACTATATTCTGTGACTGACCCTGACATTGAAGCTTGCAGTGATTACTACGGTTAAATCAGTGGAGACTTCGAGTCACTGCCTTCAGAGGCGAAATCAACTTCTTATTCTGCAGTACGAATGAGCCGGGTCAAGGGACAGTCACGTGGAAGGCCTTCTGAATAAGTCAGTATGGAAGGGAATTCGCTGCTCTGAACTGACATCATCCATTGTTTGTTGTCATTGTGATTTGCCTTAAATTCATTGGCGGTATAGTTGGTCTAGTTAGTCTTTATCTCGTTGTCCTCTAACCGATACAGAACTCACGTAAGGGAACAGACATTGGTGGTTGCTTGCCTATATGTAATGCGAGAACACAGTTCAAAGTACGGTGATGTGGGGGCAGGGTTATGGTGCTTTTTGATATCAAATGATTTTCACCTAAATACAGAGTACTAACTGTGTCATCAGACCTCAAGTAGACTTTTCTGTATCTTGCTGGGCAGCAGGAGCCGTATCGTATAGTATCTCTGTTTCAGATAAACTTTATGTATGGTAACTACCACTGTTATCTGTGTGGACAGTAAACAGAAAGCCCTGAACAAGTAATACCGGGTAGGTGAGTGGAAATGGACCGCGCTGGTAACAGTGGATGAAACTGCATTACCCATTTCGCCGATGTTTGCATGTTACGTAAATGTTTGCTTTGTATGTAGTGTCCTATATTAATGAGCTTTCATACTTATTAATGAATGAATTGTCCGCCCCAGTAGCTGAGTGGTCAGCGTGACGGATTGCCGTCCTCCGGGCCCGGGTTCGATTCCCGGCTGGGTCGGAGATTTTCTCCGCTCAGGGACTGGGTGTTGTGTTGTGTTCATCATCATTTCATCCCCATCCGGCGTGCAGGTCGCCCAATGTGGCGCCGAATGTAATAAGACCTGCGCCAAGGCGGCCGGACCTGCCCCGCGAGGGGCCTCCCGGCCAATGACGCCAAACGCTCATTTCATTTCATTTCATGAATGAATTAGAGTGAAGGTCTGGATTTTAGAAATGTTTTTGTTGTTTTTAGATTTTAGTAATGCTGTTACTGGTATGAAGTGAAAATTTTCAAAAAAGGCTGCAGAGGGCCCTCCGTAGAAATTGATAGAGGTGTGTGAATGTGGAACGACTGGGACTCAAGGAAGGTTCAAATTAAAATCTGTTCAAATAATTCTGAGATGCGATCGTTTTGGAGCCATATATGTCCTGTTAGTATTATGGGGTTTTTGTCATTGTGAAATGTGGGATGAATTAGATGTATGGAAATAGGTGTTGGGATACTCGTGTGGTGTTGCCCTTGAATTTAAGTGGAGTAGAAGGATTAAAAACTTTGTCTTTCATGAACATTTTGTTGTAATGAGTTTTATAACATACTAATAAATGTAAGGTTAGTGTTCTAATAAATGCCTCTCTGTACTCATTTTCCAAGTTTAATTTGAGTAGTTGACGTTCCACGGCACACAACAAAAGTAAAACGATGATAGTGGAACGTAATCGAATTAAATCAGGTGACTCTGAGGGAATTAGGTTAGGAAGCGAGACACTTAAAGTAGTAGATGAGTTTTGCCATTTGGCCAGCAAAATAAGTGATGATGGCCGAAACGGAATATAAAACGTACATTGCCAATGATAAGAAAGGCGTTTTTGAATAAGAAATCGGTTACCGTCGAAATTAGACTCTAAATGTTACGAAGTCTTTCCCGAAAGTATTTGTTATATTGCAGCCATGTATGGAAGTGAGAGATGGACGATAGACAGTTTACACAAGAAGGCAATAGAAGCTTTTGAAATGTGGTGCAAATGAAGAATGATGAAGATTAGGTGGGTAGAACACGTAACTAATTAGTAGGTACCGAATAGAATTGGGGAGAAAAGAAATTTGTGGCGCAACTTGGCTAAAAGAAGGGATCGGTTGATAGAATATCAAGGGATCACCAGTTTAGTACCGGGAGCAAGAGTGTTTGTAGGGGGAGGGGATAAAAACCGTATACCGAGACCAAGACACGAATACAGTAAGCAGATTCAGAAGAATGTTATTCGGAGATGAAGGGGCTTGTACAAGATAGACTAGCTTGGAGAGCTGCAGCAAATCACTCTTCCGAATGGCTACCACAGCAACAACAACAACATAAAAAACGATATTTGTCGGCGTATCTGACAACCTCTACTTCTTTTTTAAGTTAATTACAAGTCGAGTCACGTGATGCTGAAGTTGTAACGTACCTTGTGGGACACCCCGTCAAGCAACAAAAATGAAAGGATAATTAGCATCTAAGGCTGAACACAAGCTCGGGATGTTGTGGGAAACGCGCCTTCAATGAAATAATCCCAAAATAAATTTAGAAAAATCGTGGGAAACCTAAATCAGCATGACCGGTCGGGGATTTTAATTTGCGTCCTCCAACACAAGAGTATACTGACTCGTCAGTGCGCCTCCCCGCTAGGTGATATTAAGATAATGTCAATTATATGAACCCTTCGTTTCTGACCTACGTATTTCTCGGGCTGTAAGTCGCCAGTAATTCCATTAGGTGCCGTAGACTTCCAGTTTATAGTCCTCCCATCGAAATTACATTACGATCTGACGAGGGCGGTCGTAATTTCCACAACATTAGCGGGACGGAGCCGCGAGTTCTTGGGGAGGCTGTCCTTTATATCATAGTCTATTAGCCGTGGCACTCACTCGCACGCAGCGGCCAGCGGTGAGGGGTGAGGGGTGAATCCACCGTGCGGAACTTGCCGCGCCTCTAGATGTTAATTAAGGTCTTACCGTGCAGCAATTTTCGTATAATAACGTCGGAAGATGCGATTAAAAGCCCTTTTAATTACAAAGTTCGTGTTAAGTCCGGCGCAGCCAGGTGAACGCTCTGTAGACGTACCTGTGCCGGGCCCGCGTCTACCGAATCTTAACCCTCCCAATTAAGTCTCTTCAGAGGAAAAGGTAAGATGATGTCCGTGATTTTTAGACGACCTCCAAGTTAGTGTGATTTAAAACGGCGCTGTTTCTAAAGGGTGTTCCTTCTTGAACTGGTCATAGAGTCGTCCGATCGTTTGGAGAGATTTCCACTGTGAGCATAAAGACGAAAGAATCCTTTATCCTTCGGCTTCCTTCTGACTGCTCTTTTCAGTATAAGAACAGAGAGGTAATTAATTTCTGCTAACGATCTGTTTGTAATTTCGCGAGATTTAACAGTTCCTTAAGCCTGGGTTATTCAGGAAACAGACGTCATTAACTTTAAAAAGATGAAATAGGATATCGTTTAGCATCTGTAATTAATTAATACGATCCACGCATTCATTCACGCGCTACAATTACTGCCTCAGTACTGATGTGCTCAGTCTGACGCCACCTTCAAATGAACCATTATCAAACATTGTTACTGATAATCACGAGCAGATAGATAGTTGCCTGTCATACATTTCAATTTTTTTTCTTGCTACTAATTTCCTAGACACAGAAATAATAGCATGTTGTGAACATGTTATTGGGACATTCATAACAACCTTCGTAACGCCGATTCGTTTGTTTCACCCTACGATTATTTAAATTAAAATATATTTTATGATCCTAAGCGAAAGTTTTCTTCTGACAATGCCTCTCTTCGAGACATGCATGTCCACAAATATTCCATTACAAAAATTTCCTTGAATTTCTTCAAGCTAAACGACGAAAAAAGTCATTGTGGTAGGTATATATTTACGGACAGTGTTCTTCTTTTTTGCGTGCATACAATTTTTACATCCGTTTAACGTGTATTTAGTTTTATTGCTTACTAAGCCAACGTTTATTCAAATTGTGTTATTTGACGAATGTTATGAATCATTTTTATATCCTTTAGGTTGAACAATCAGTGACTGTTTCATATTTTGTGTTTTAACCATGTTGCACTTAATAGGCATTTCATAAATCACATGAAAAAGGCAATATAGCCGACATTAATCTACATAATGAATCTAAATCTGACGGTGACAATGTCATCATATAGATTACTTTGAAGACTGCTGATTTCAGAAATTCAGTTAACTAAAACAAGTTCGTCACCTCAATGAAATAATCATTATGACTGTCACCGAATAACTTTTATGTGTTGTAATCAGTACAGTTTATCAGAAACGACCGTTGATTTTCTTGTAATGTGAAAGAGAATTAGATGTTTAGGTTACAGAAGACCTATTTATTGCATTCCAATAGTCTGAGAAGCGAGCTACTCCCTAGTTTCAGTTTGTGATCCAAACTACTAGTTAATTTCGGAGACGTATACTTGCCTTCATTACGTGGTATAGTTATTCTTGTTTCCCTTAAAATTAAAACAGCAGCTTTAGTCAGTAGTTCTTTGAGAGAGAGCACGGTTATTGTATCGAGGAAAATAACTCGGATACTTATAAATTTAGATTCGATGACACCACTTCACAGCCTGTGAATAGGTGGCCAGTAAATTTGAGTCGGCTCCTCCTGTCGGAGGTTCGAGTCCTCCCTCGGGCATGGGTGTGTGTGTGTTGTTGTTAGAATAAATTAGTTTAAGCAGTGTGTAAGTATAGGGACCGATTACCTCAACAGTTTGGTCCTTTAGGAATTCACACACACACAAATTTTAGTCAATCCAAGTTTAACAGTTACATGACGCAGGAAGTATGAACTACTTTACGGCTACTGAAGCGGGACAACTACAGGTCTGTAAAAAAGTAGTTTCGAAAGGTTTATATCGTCATTAGATTTCCACCGAGACACTTATGATTCGAAATTAAGTGCACGATCTCTCACATATAACGTAACACCAACGTATAAACCGCGAATGTCAAAAGACATCGCCTGTTGTGATGAAATATAACGACGTGTTCGGAACGTATACATGATCCCTCCTAGTAATCGTCTTTTAATGACATATTCTTTTCGTTATTCAACTCTGTTGAAGTGTCCGTGCTCAGGCAATGAACGTTTCACACATTATCACGCGTTTCTTCATTTCCCAGTCGATTGGATGCTCACCAGAGCGTTCATGTCATAATCCTCATCTATTCAAGGCACTCCAACACTGACATTTGCTGTCCTGTGTCAAACTACAAAACTTTGCCGATTGCTGTTCTTTAAAATACTTTAAAGCTAATCGTACGGGCAACTCTCTTTTTCTGAGGAACTGATGCCTTCTCAGCACAGGCGCTCGGAAAAGTTTATATGTTGATAACACTCAAAACAAAAAGTGAATATTAAGAATAATATTCTGTCGTAACCAGACAAGATCAGTTGAAAATTACTGTAAACATTGAGGGCAACAAAAGGAAAGAGTGGATGAGAAAGGAAACAAAGTTTAAATGAAAAGAGTACTCAGTTGTAGGTTCCCAGAGGCATACTGAGAACCGATTAATAAGTGCATACTATTGAACTGAAAACAGTTTTTGATCGTGAAAACAGCTCACACGTTATTACTAGCGTTCTGCCAAAAGCTAATGTCTTTGTAAACAACGAGCGGCCTAAGTACAGGTATAGCGACATGTTTTGCTGTCAAAAAAATCAGTTCTTCATAGTTTTTGACACATGACGTCATATGACTTAACGAATGCTAGAAACATGTCTCAGCAACAAATCACGTAGGAAACATACACTTAAACTTTAGATTTCTTGCCTGTGGATCAAGAAGAAATATTTTTTCCAACTGGCTGGACTGAACACAAAGGATTTTGATAGTCAATTCATGGAAATATGAAGTACTTTTGTCTGGCTGTTTCATCACGAGTACTTAATCTACTGCTTGCTCGTCAGTATCTTTTGAAATATTTCGTAATCGATAATAACTTTTATCTTTACAGTATTTCAGTTGCATAAATGCAAACACAATTTGCTTCAGAATAGATTGCTTTACACCCAACAAAAGCTATGAGCGGCTTTGTATGAAATATACACTGAGGTGAGAAAAGTCATTGGATAGGGATATGCACAAATATAGATGTCGGTAGCATAGCAGACACAAAGAGTAAAAGGGCAGTGCATCGGCGGAGCTGTCATCTGTACTCAAGTGATTCGTTTGATAAGGTTTCCGATTTCAGTACACCGGTACGACGTGAATTAACAGGTATTGAACGCAGAATGGTAGTTCGAGCTGGATTCATGGGATTCTCCATTTCAAAATCGGTAGAGAATTCAGTAAACCGAGATCCACCCCGTCACGAGGGTGCCGACAGTACCAAATTTCAAGAATTACCTCTCAACAAAGGACAACATAGTGGCAGACGGCGTTCACGTAACGACCGAGAGCAGAGGACTTTGTGTAAATTTGTCAGTGCTAACAGACAAGCAGCACTGCGTAAAATAATCACAGAAATCAATGTTAGACGTACGACGAACCCATCGGTTAGGAATAGTGCGGCGAAATTTGGCATTAACGGGCTATAGCAGTAGACGACAGACGCGAGTGCCTCTGCCAAACACAACGACATCGCGTCCGCAGCGGTCGCGTTCTCGCTTCGCGTTCACCGGGTCCAGGGTTAGATTCCCGATGGGGTCAGTGATGTTCACGTGCCTCGAGATGACTGGGTGTTTGTATTGTCCTCATCATTTCATCATCATTCATGAAAGTGGCTAGATTGGACTGAGCAAAGTTTGGGCATTTGTACAGGCGCTGATAACCACGCAGTTGAGCGCCCCACAAACCAAAGATCACCATCATCACCATGACATCGCCTGCAGTGCCTCTCCTGGGCTCGTGGGCCCTACGCGACTGGAAAACCGTAGACTGGTCGGATGAAACCCATTTCAGCAGTTAATGGTAGACGGTAGGGTTCGAGTGTGACCCAGGCTCCACGAAGCCATGGAGCCAAGTTGTCAACAATACACTCTGCAAGGTGGTGGTGGCTTCGTAATGGTGTGAGCTGTGTTTGCATTTAGTGGACTTGGTCCTCTGTTCCAGCTGAAGCTGTCATTGACTCGAAATTGTCATGTTCGGCTGCTTCGAAACGATTTTGAGTCGTTCATGGACATCATTATTCCCAAAAACAAAGGGTACTTTTATGATTGACAAAGGGCCATGTCATTGGACTGCAATTCTTCGCGACGGGTTTGAGAAACATTCTTGCCAATTTGGGAGATTGATTTGGCCATCCAAGTCGTGCGACTTTGATACCATTGATCATTTATGATAAATAATCGAAAAGTCAGATTCGTGCACAAAATACTGCACCGCTAACACTTACGGAATTATAGACGCCTACAGAGGCAGCATGGCTCAATATTTCTGCAACAACTTTTTCAGTCCATGCCACGTCGAGCTGCTGCCCCTTGCTGGACAAGAGGAGCTCCGACAAGATATTAGGAAGCGTAGCATGACTTAAGTCACCTGCTTGTATACACACTGATGACGTGTGTTTTAAGAGACATAAGACGTCGAGCAGCAGCGTTCGAATACTAGGAACGTTTAATAAACTGTCTCTTTCAAGAGAAATAGGAATCGAAACATAAACACCAAAGAGAAATACTACAACTGCCTCTCATCGCACGAAATGCGAAATTGTTTCTTTGTTATTTGTAGAAATGTTAATGTATTACAAAAGGTTTTCCTGTAACGTTACGGGAAGCCTAAATGGGAAGATCTAAATCAAAGGAACAATACACTTGTCACCAGCATCAGCTGGCAGTAGCAACCGTCGTCCTCTCCTGTGAGTTACATCTCAAAGTACGTAAGTCGGCTGAAACCGGTTATGACAGTAGAACAGAAAAACGTGATTTAGACGGTTTTGGTCAAATAATTTTCTTTCCGGAAATCATTTTAAATTTTTCGTGAAGAACCTCATAACTAGTTTCTGTAAACTTAATGATGAAAAGAAAAAGAGATCAAATGTTTCGGTTCTTTTGGCACTGGAATTGAGGCGTTCGTGAAAGGCACGAAATTGGATCAAGCAAGTGAAACGACTGGCAGTACTTTGATACTGCTTGTATAAATAAATATGTAATGGACTCTCTAGAAATCATATGTATTTCAGAATTAGATCAATTAATGAAGTAACTCACGGTATTACTTAAGCAGCAGAAAACTGCGTGACTAAAAGACAATGCCACTCTAGTCGATTTGGAGAGATCAGCAGCAACCTGAACTGGGTAACTCTTGCGTTGTATAAGGAGGAAGCTGTTAAATACCACTCCTTCAAAGAAATCGTATCAGTTGTGGCTGAAATACTTTTTAGCAATTATAGGTGATAGATGATAGGTGTCACGAACCCGCGCTGAAGGTCTATACATTACTGTACATGCAAACACACGTAATATAATTTAAAAAAAAGTTCAAGTGGCTCTGAGCACTATGGGACTTAACGTCTGCGGTCATCGGTCCCCTAGAACTTAGAACTACTTAAACCTAACTAACCTAAGGTCGCGCGGTTCCAGACTGAAGCGCCTAGAACGCTCGGCCACTCCGGCCAGCCGTATTTTATCATTGTGAAACAATATGCTAGGTAGTATACTAACTAAACAACTGATGATTTTCTCATGAAAATGTGTATGTTAATAACAATTGGCGTATTAAGGTTAGCTGCCGTGCACATGCATGTCAAAGTACAAATTCGTTGACTTCGGAGCATATTTTTTGAAGTTTTTTCCCCATCTTTCGTCATTTAGAAAGTGGAAAAAAGTCTGTTTTTCGTTAGAACGTACTGTAAGTTCTTTTTGTGATCTGAGTTCATGGACCCAGGTGGAGTGGCTTGCGTGCCTCAACGATATAGACAGCCGTACCATAAGAGTATCTGAGGGGTATCTGAGGAGAGGCCACATGGTAATGTGGCTCCCGATGAGGCACAGAGGGGATTTCAGTGGTTGCAGTGTGTCGTAACAAGCACTGTATCGTTGTGAGAAACACAGAGACCAGCGAATGTGCCAGGGCATACCCTGGTCATCATGACGCGTCTGTGAGTATCATACAAGTACTGCACCATAATTTAAGAGTGAGATTAAAAACTGAAATACCTTTTCCAAACTTTGTCAGTGTATGTTTTAGTATATTGATATTAAAACCGATAAATCTCAGAATGGTCGAATGAATATTTTTCGATAAGTATATTATTTTAAGAAATAATAAGTAGCGCTAAATAATGCAGCTAGAGAACCAAAAACTGTTCATGACGTGCAAATGTATGTCATAATCAACTAGATCGACGCTTTTTTCGAAAAACTGATGGCGCTGAATATTAAACTCACAAAGATGAAAATTCGTGTGTAGCATCCTTTTTAAATAAAAACTATATAACTCCACTAAGCCACCTCTAATAGTTTCCAGGTTGTTTACTAAAAACCAAATTTGGAACAGGAATGTCCTTATTAATAATAGAATAATTTCGTTTGTATTTACGATACAAATTTCTATTATAGCACTTCATTTCATTCATTAAATAATACAGCTGTACCAAGTTTCAAGACTTTAGGATAAACAACAGTCAATAGAAGAACACTTAAATAGATAGTTCAGAGGACATGTCTACTGTCGATTTCGTTCTGAAAATTCTAGCTGGCAACTTTTAAAAACAGTTGAGCTGTAACTTTTCCAATAGCTAAAGCAAACTTACTTTTAATTATGCAAAAATTATGAAGACTGTAAATTGTTACACGACCGAGTCATTAAATAATACGTGTTCGAGAAAGGGGCGATTTAGTTGCTGCCACCTGTGCCTACAGTGGTTGATAGCAAATGTTCCGTTCGGGAGTCCGCTGCGCCCATTAATAAATACGGCGAGAGGGGCGGTAAGGGAGACACTTCACAATGAGGTATTTATCTGTCCGTGTCAGTCAAACGCCGTCATACACTGTGCCCCGGATGACGTCAGAACTAGGCATCTATCAAACGATGTTTTCGGTAAAAGTAGGAAGTGAACTCGCGAGGACTGAACAGTGTCCCGGATCGCTTAGTTTTCACGGAAGGAACTGTTTGTGTATTAAGGGGCTCCGGAACGCCCTATACTTGCAATGTTAAAATAACGCTTATAAATTACATCGTTCCTCACAAAGTATTTGAGGTAGGAAGTTGAACTTTTTACAGATTATTTATTGGAATATGGGCTAATACTTAACACAGGGATTTTACAAAACTTTAGTTCAGTTATTAAAGACGATTTTTTTGCAATTGTAATGAAAATTCACAACATTTTTTTGCAATTTTTTATTTATATATTCAAAAATATACAGTTTTTTGGAAAAAGGCTGTGTTAAATTATGCAGAAGGTACTGTGTAACATTTACTGAAAGTTTGAAACAAATATGTTTGGAAGATCCTTAGAAAACATGTAATTAGTATGAGAAAATAAAAGTTTTGGGAATCGAGCGACAAAGATTGGATTAACTTTTTAGTGCATTCCAGGTCCATAGGATGGATTATCTTCATCCTCTGCAAACTCCTCCTCCAGCTTCCTCTTGTTCCTCCTCCTGTTTACTCTTGCTTGTATTTCTGGACTCTTTACAGCCCTGTCTGCAGCCCGAAGGCGTTCCTTGTCTAAAGCAAGCATCGCTCGTACCATGTTAGAACCAAAGTTTACAGTAATAACACATACCTTTGGCTTTCCAACATTTCTCCTTTTCTTAAAAGCCTTCAGAGGATTTCTAATAACTTTACTTTTACTCATTATTATACTTCAACAAAACAGAGACTCAAGAAACAGAATTAATTACGAATATTTTCGAGATAACGACAGAGTAAATAAACATGAAACAATCGACAATCACATCAGCGATATATATTGAACCATCACAGGTTAGCCACAACACATACTTTATCTCACATCACTAAAATGTACCTGATGAACACGGACGTTAATAATAACACCATTTGAAAGCAGTTTAACAGCGCCACAGTGGGTCACGCCCATGTAGAACACATTTCAAAAAAAATTAAAAATAGTTGCAGTCTTCGGAATTGAATAAATTATATATCTATTAAAAGGTAATAGTCTGCAGATTCAGAAAATGCCAAAAAGTAAAAATTGAACTTTTCATGATTTTGAGCCTTTCCGGAGCCCCTTAACCCGTAACGTTGACAAAACCGCGTGGCAAGTGGTGAGATTATTTTTCACTTTTGTGGCGAGCAATTAAATTTGATGATTAGAAGTTAGGTCAATCGAACATTTTCATTGGAGCTTACCGTAGAGGTCGCCTCTGAATGCTAATAGTGCTGTTTCCGATAAGGACAAAATTATTATTGTCAGGAATATTATCATGTTGGTGGGTGTGAATTATTACTGAATATATTAATCAGTTGCAACTCCAAGCTTTAATTTATAGTCCTAGTTCCTGATCCCGCCGATTAAATAACAAAACACGAACATTTCAGTGAATACAAGCATAATGTGGACTTGCAGGCTGGAAATTATATCAGAATATTTTCCATCTCTTTCAGGTTCCTGTGAAAAAGTACACCGACGATATATCTAAAATCCATCCACCGCCTCACCGTTTGAACAATTATCCAACGTGACTTTCCTGTGGTGGTATTGCGAACGACTCAAACCAAAGCGAAACCTCTGCCGTTATTTTTAATAAGGGCATCTAGCTCTTCTCTGTGGTTTCATGATGATGACATCCTCTTGGGTAAAATATTTTGGAGGTAAAATAATCGACCATTCGAATCCTCGGCATCATAAGAAGAAATAACTCTACCGTCCTGTGGGTCGGAACGTTGAAAGGTAGGTTAGAGAATTTCAAAAGGTTAGGTGATAGTTTGAGGTTATATCTAATGAGAATTAGTGAAGTGCGGTAGCAAGAAGAATGGGATGTCATGCCAACTGAGTACAGATTATAAATATAAAATTAAATAACGGTAATTCTTATTAATTCTTATTAATAATAGAATAATTTCGTTTGTATTTACGATACAAATTTCTATTATAGCACTTCATTTCATTCATTAAATAATACAGCTGTACCAAGTTTCAAGACTTTAGGATAAACAACAGTCAATAGAAGAACACTTAAATAGATAGTTCAGAGGACATGTCTACTGTCGATTTCGTTCTGAAAATTCTAGCTGGCAACTTTTAAAAACAGTTGAGCTGTAACTTTTCCAATAGCTAAAGCAAACTTACTTTTAATTATGCAAAAATTATGAAGACTGTAAATTGTTACACGACCGAGTCATTAAATAATACGTGTTCGAGAAAGGGGCGATTTAGTTGCTGCCACCTGTGCCTACAGTGGTTGATAGCAAATGTTCCGTTCGGGAGTCCGCTGCGCCCATTAATAAATACGGCGAGAGGGGCGGTAAGGGAGACACTTCACAATGAGGTATTTATCTGTCCGTGTCAGTCAAACGCCGTCATACACTGTGCCCCGGATGACGTCAGAACTAGGCATCTATCAAACGATGTTTTCGGTAAAAGTAGGAAGTGAACTCGCGAGGACTGAACAGTGTCCCGGATCGCTTAGTTTTCACGGAAGGAACTGTTTGTGTATTAAGGGGCTCCGGAACGCCCTATACTTGCAATGTTAAAATAACGCTTATAAATTACATCGTTCCTCACAAAGTATTTGAGGTAGGAAGTTGAACTTTTTACAGATTATTTATTGGAATATGGGCTAATACTTAACACAGGGATTTTACAAAACTTTAGTTCAGTTATTAAAGACGATTTTTTTGCAATTGTAATGAAAATTCACAACATTTTTTTGCAATTTTTTATTTATATATTCAAAAATATACAGTTTTTTGGAAAAAGGCTGTGTTAAATTATGCAGAAGGTACTGTGTAACATTTACTGAAAGTTTGAAACAAATATGTTTGGAAGATCCTTAGAAAACATGTAATTAGTATGAGAAAATAAAAGTTTTGGGAATCGAGCGACAAAGATTGGATTAACTTTTTAGTGCATTCCAGGTCCATAGGATGGATTATCTTCATCCTCTGCAAACTCCTCCTCCAGCTACCTCTTGTTCCTCCTCCTGTTTACTCTTGCTTGTATTTCTGGACTCTTTACAGCCCTGTCTGCAGCCCGAAGGCGTTCCTTGTCTAAAGCAAGCATCGCTCGTACCATGTTAGAACCAAAGTTTACAGTAATAACACATACCTTTGGCTTTCCAACATTTCTCCTTTTCTTAAAAGCCTTCAGAGGATTTCTAATAACTTTACTTTTACTCATTATTATACTTCAACAAAACGGAGACTCAAGAAACAGAATTAATTACGAATATTTTCGAGATAACGACAGAATAAATAAACATGAAACAATCGACAATCACATCAGCGATATATATTGAACCATCACAGGTTAGCCACAACACATACTTTATCTCACATCACTAAAATGTACCTGATGAACACGGACGTTAATAATAACACCATTTGAAAGCAGTTTAACAGCGCCACAGTGGGTCACGCCCATGTAGAACACATTTCAAAAAAAATTAAAAATAGTTGCAGTCTTCGGAATTGAATAAATTATATATCTATTAAAAGGTAATAGTCTGCAGATTCAGAAAATGCCAAAAAGTAAAAATTGAACTTTTCATGATTTTGAGCCTTTCCGGAGCCCCTTAACCCGTAACGTTGACAAAACCGCGTGGCAAGTGGTGAGATTATTTTTCACTTTTGTGGCGAGCAATTAAATTTGATGATTAGAAGTTAGGTCAATCAAACATTTTCATTGGAGCTTACCGTAGAGGTCGCCTCTGAATGCTAATAGTGCTGTTTCCGATAAGGACAAAATTATTATTATCAGGAATATTATCATGTTGGTGGGTGTGAATTATTACTGAATATATTAATCAGTTGCAACTCCAAGCTTTAATTTATAGTCCTAGTTCCTGATCCCGCCGATTAAATAACAAAACACGAACATTTCAGTGAATACAAGCATAATGTGGACTTGCAGGCTGGAAATTATATCAGAATATTTTCCATCTCTTTCAGGTTCCTGTGAAAAAGTACACCGACGATATATCTAAAATCCATCCACCGCCTCACCGTTTGAACAATTATCCAACGTGACTTTCCTGTGGTGGTATTGCGAACGACTCAAACCAAAGCGAAACCTCTGCCGTTATTTTTAATAAGGGCATCTAGCTCTTCTCTGTGGTTTCATGATGATGACATCCTCTTGGGTAAAATATTTTGGAGGTAAAATAATCGACCATTCGAATCCTCGGCATCATAAGAAGAAATAACACTACCGTCCTGTGGGTCGGAACGTTGAAAGGTAGGTTAGAGAATTTCAAAAGGTTAGGTGATAGTTTGAGGTTATATCTAATGAGAATTAGTGAAGTGCGGTAGCAAGAAGAATGGGATGTCATGCCAACTGAGTACAGATTATAAATATAAAATTAAATAACGGTAATTCAGAAATAGATCTAGTAATGAAAGAAAAAAAGGAATCAGTTAGTTACTATGAAAAGCATCGTCATCACATTATAGCGGCCTAGATAGAAACGAAACCAATAGCCTCCACAGTAGTAAAAGTTTATGTACATGTTAGCACCGCAGGTGATGACGAGATAGAAAGCGTATATGATGAGATAAAAGAAATTATTAAGCTATGTGAAGGAGATTTTAAATTTGATGGAGGACTAATATTTGGTAGTAACAAACAAGAAACTAACTGGGGAGTAAAAAAATGAAAAGGGAAGACACCTGTTAGAATATTGCACAAAGCATAATCCAAACATTGCTAATACTTGTTTTAAGGGTCACAATGGAAGTTTATGCACGTGGGAGACCTGAAGACACTGATTCACTGAAAGAGTGTAATAGGAAGAATGACCTGGAAGTCTTGCTCGGTTTTTTCAATTTGACATCTGTCATTAATTTTCCTACTTGGGTAGTAAAGAACAGCAGCACATTGATAGATAACACTTTTATAGACCAAGTTAGGTTTAAAAACATACATTCTTGTCCTGTTGAGAATGGGCTTTCTGATCATGATGCTCAGCTAGTTACAGTATATGACATAGCTCCATTCAGTAATTCAAAACTACCCTACAAAGTTGTCCATTCAATTAATGACTCAACAATTAGAAATTCCAAACTTCTTGAAAAAGTAATGTATTGTAGAGTAGCTTCACACCTTTGTAAAAATAAAGTTTTAACAAAATGTCAGTTTCGTTTCCAGGAGGGTTTTTCAACGGAAAATGCTATATATACTTTCACTAATGAAATATTAAATGCTCTGAGTAACCGGAAGTCCCCCGATGGGATTTTTTGTGATCTATCAAAGGCTTTTGATTGTGTAAATCATGGAATACTTCTAGATAAGCTCAAGTACCTTTGTATGAATGGGACAGTGCTCAAATGGTTTAAATCGTACCTAACTGGAAGAGTGCAGAAAGTTGAAATAAACAGTTCACATAATATGCAAAAAACCGGTGATTTCTCAAACTGGGGAACAATCAAGTTTAGGCTGCCGCAAGGTTCAGTCTTGGGTCCTCTGCTGTTCTTAATATATATTAATGACTTGCCATTCTACATTCACGAAGATGCAAAGCCGGTACTTTTTGCCGACGATACAAGTATAGCTATCACACCCAACAGACAAGAATTAACTGGTGAAATTGTAAACGATGTTTTTCAGAAAATCATTAAGTTGTTCTCTTGAAATGGGTTCTCATTAAACATTGACGAAACACAGTATATACAGTTCCACACAGTAAATGGAATGACACCATTAATAAATATAGACTTCTATCAGAAATCGGTAGCTAAGGTAGAATATTCAAAATTTCTAGTTGTATGCATTGATGAGGGGTTGAACTGGAAAAAACACACTGAGGATCTGCTAAAACGTTTGAGTTCAGCTACTTATGCTATTAGGGTAATTGCAAATTTTGGCGATATACATCTGAGTAAACTAGTTTACCATGCCTATTTTCATTCTCTGCTTTCGTATGGCATCATATTTTGTTGTGACTCGTCATTGAGTATAAGAATGTTCATTGCACAAAAGCGTGTAATCAGAATAATTGGTGGAGCTCATCCAAGATGATCCTGCAGACACTTATTAAAGAGCTAAAAATTTTCATTGTAGCCTCACAATATATATATTCGCTTATGAAATTTGTTATTAACAATCCGAACGAATTCAAAAGTAATAGCAGTGTACATGGCTACAACACTAGAAGAAAGGATTATCTTCACTACTGGATGTTAAATCTAACTTTGGCTCAGAAGGGGGTAAACTATGCTGCCACAAAAGTCTTTGGTCACTTACCTAATTTCATCAACATTCTGACAGATAGCCATATTGCATTTAAAAGGAAATTAAAAGAATTTCTTAATGGGAACTCCTTGTACTCATTACAAGAATTTTTGGATATGGTAAGTGGGTAATTTCCCCAACCCCCCCCCCCCCACCCAAAAAAAAAAAAAAAGAATTCAAAATGTTCAGTGCATGCAATCTTTTCTATAATGTAATACCTTGTATAGACACCTTGTATTAACATGACACGTTCCACATCATTACGAAGTGTCGTATTCATGATCTATGGAACAAGTACTACTCTAATCTCTCTCTAATTTAATAAAGCAGATTTGACAATCCTTAACTTCGGAGTTACATTGATGTCGTAAGTGACATGCAAACAGTAATGTTCGTCTCTATAGACAAAGTCCAAGACAAGTATCTGATAAGGATCACAACTAGTTGTTCTTGTAGCACGCTCCGCACTACGTTCTAGTAATGTCTAGACACTGAGCCGATCTGAGCGGCCGAGGCTGGCAGGAGCGACGCTTATATTTACTTCTTGCAGGGGGCGCACCTGGCGCTGCGCGATCCTTGTCAGCGGCTATTGACTGACGTTTCCACACCGCCTTTTCCTGTCTTGAGTTTCTCATCTTCGTTCCGGCGCTTGTGGTTACGACAGAACACAGTTCATGATGATAAAAACACCCCCAAACATCACGTTCGGCTTGCGCCTGACATTGGACACATTCAGGATGAAATGCTTCATTTTGCTTTCGGGACACTCGATGAACTGCGTCATCTCCATATGTGAAAGGAAATGTCCTGACCGAGTCAACGTCATCCTGCTCAAACTACTGAAGAATAGAAACTTGAAATCTGTAGGGGTTGTTGGTCTTATACTGCAGGCATCGTTTAAGAAGATTTTTTCCCAAAGAAGATGAAATAGAGGGAATTTTCTTTGAAAATATGTGACTATTAAGGCAGTCTTCAAGCTGGAAATATAAAAATTAATTTCTTATTTCACATTCTGAAATAAAAAATATCATGTTTCAGTATTTTTGGGAATCCAAATAGTATGTGAAAGGTTTCACAGGAAAGTAAATCATTATTAAAGAACTACTAAAGCATATTTAAAGCTGCTTCTATATTTAAATAAAATTGGTATTTGACGTCTCGGTTACAAATAAAAGAATTATTTGTTTTTGTATTTTTGTAAATTCAACTTCAAAGGGAATGAAACAGCGGATGAACATTTTATTAAAATTTTATTCGTTATATTAAAACATTTTTAAAGCTAGATCTATGATAACTGGTTTTTGACTTCTCGGACAGAAATAAAGAAACAACTGCTGGAGGATGAAAGTTTCTATGGAAACATCACCACAAGAACTGAAAAGGAAGGATTACTAAATACCACCAATGAAACGCTAATCAAATAAAGACCCTACGCTGTCGACAGGCGTTGATATACATCAACGGGGACAGTTGAAAATGTTTGCCCCGACCAGGACTCGAACCCGGGATTTCCTGCTAACATGGCCGACAGTATCCATATGAGCCACCGAGGGCACGGAGGAGAGTGTGACTCCAGGGACTTATCCCTTTCACGCTCCCCTGAGACCCACATTCCCAACTTCTTGTCCACACTCTACATTCGTAGTGCCCCTGCCCATTACACTCATTGCTCGCGGCAGACAATCTTACCGAGTCCCGTAAGAGTTCGGGCAATACGCGTGCATCCGCACAGAAGAAGAAGGTCAATGGCCGCTTAGCCTTAACTATATGAAGATGTTATCTGTTCTTTCGGACATGTCCGAAAGAACAGATACCATCTTCGTATAATACTTCCAACTGTCAGAAACGCTGTTTGGTCATTAGAAACAGACCATGCTTATATGACCTTAATTAGCGTGAAAATTTTAGATGTTGTTGCAATTTGGGAACTAAATCCGATATGATGAAGGCCATTTGTGACGTAAATTGGAGGATTGTAAACTAAATCAGTCACCACGATAGTTCGGTTTTGTCAGAACCATATAGAAGATTAAACGGCTCTTTAATATTATTTTTTTCAGTAGGCCTAATATATGTTTATCGAATTACTTTCGTTGTAACTACTAGGTAAACGCGAGCGAAGCGACATGTGCCGGGTTACTTTGAACATTGGAAGGAACGTGTTTCATCAGACCACGTTACATTCCGTCAGTCAGCTACTGTCCAGAATCGATGATTTCCAGCCCATTGAATGCAGTTTTATGTGGCTGTATGAGCAATGGCTTCTTCTAAGGTGACCGACTCCACATGCTCATTGAATGCAGTTGCCGTCGCCATGTTCTCTTGCTAACGGGTTGTGATTGACCTTCATTCACTGCCTGCAGCAATTCCTGAGGGATTTGGAAACCACTTCGATTCACAAGCCGCGAAGCGCGTCTCTGATCTCTCTCAATCAGGATGTTTTTCCGACCACAGTTCTGGCATCGTGTTTCTTGGCCACGTGTGTTGCACCACTGCTTGTAACCATGCTCAACAGTACACAGTGAAACATCAACAAATCCAACATCTTCAAACAATTTATGGCCATGGGCATCGCCAAACACGATTTATCATTATTGACTCTATGTCACAGATGTGTACTTACAATTTCTACTTGAAACATGGATGTCTCACTGATTGCCACTTTTTTACACTCGTGTAGAGACAGTTCGCGCGTGGTAGAGCACGTATCTCTACCGCTGCGCCATCTATAGAGACTTAACGTATAATCTGAGCGGACGCACTAGGGTTACCAATTTTTTTCTGGTGGACTTGCGTGTAAGGCAATTACGTGAAATGGATAGTGTCTTGAAATGAGAGTACAAGATAACCTAGGGTAAATAAGGTAATCGAGTTAAATCATGCGATGCTGAGGGAATTAGATTATCAAGTGAGACGCTATATGTAGTTGATGAATTTTTGCAATTTGGACAGCAAAATAACTGATGACAGCAGAAGTAGAACGATAATTAATAGCTAGAAATGCATTTACGAATAAGAATTGTTTGGTAACATCGAATACAAATTTAAGTGTTAGGGAATCTTCTCTGAAGGTATTTATTTTGAGCATAGTCTTATACAGAGATGAAACGTGGAGGACCAACGGTACAGACAAGAAGAGAGTAATTGCTTTGAAATGTGTTACTACAAAAGAATATTGAAGATTGGACGGGTAAATCGAACAAGTAATGATGAAGTACTGAACTGAGTTGAGCAAATGCGAAAATTCTGGCACCAGTTGTACGAAAGAAAAGATCTGAGGATAGGACATATACTGATCCATCAATTTGGCACTGAAGTGCGGAGGGTGGAAGTTGCAGAGGGAGACCAAAGTTAGGATGCAGTAGGCAGGTCCCAATGCATGTACGTTATAGTAGTTGCCAGAGATGGAGAGGCTTGCACAGGTACACTGATGCCCAGAGCTACATTGAGCTAGACTTCTAACTCGATAATGAATAATTTAGAATTCTACTGAAGAATTTTCTTGTGAGCCCTACTACCATTGCATCGATACAGAATGCCCGTCAGCCAATTGACTCTCAATAGTAAATGAAGGCATTGTTTAGAAAAGGAAATGTATCTAGTGAATGGAAACAGAAAAATGTAGATTCTGTGTTTTTCTGTTGATATGTCAATAATCGCATGGAGCAAGCAACAACAGAACTGGAAAGAGGAACGTGATGAGTGCAAAATATACATTTCGGCATGTGACGGAATGATATTGTTGCATCCTGAAATTTATACAGGGAGTTTTGTCGTCTCCTGGTACTCCACTTACTGTAGCTAAAGTATAGCTTCCGGTAATGGTTCCCACTGATGACCATGAAACTCATAGATGACAGCATTGGACCTATGACAGTGGTGTTGCAGGTGCAGTTCTACAGCCTGAGGAATCCCATACAGTTTCAAATGGATTTTAGTCTGGTAGTGATGTCGTTGTAGTCACATGTTGCTACGTTTCAGGTATTCGTCTGCCAGTCCACCTATGGGTGATCAGATATTACAGCTCGTTACAAGGAACTTATACATTGACACCACTACTTTGTAGCACCTAATCTTAATAGAATGCTGCCCTCATAGTACTATAGGAAACATATTCAATGATGTACTAACTTGTAACGAGATGATGTGTCTTACGAGAACACCAGGGCTGCGATATCGATTTATTTACATATGACTGATTAGCTTGTTAAGCGTCTTCTGTGAGCCTATACTGTGGTAACGTCTCGGTAATCGAGTCCTACGCATGAATGCCCATCAGGCGCTACTGTAAAGGAAACATCCTTCTTAGGTGACCAGTGACAAGGGATGGTACCGTACCTCGTCTAGGAGTTAGCTGAGAGTATGTCGAGGGATTAAAAGTATAGACCAAAATGGATCGCTTACCGTCTTGCGTAGACATTATGGTTGGTCTTCCTGCTTGTGAACAATGAAAGTAACAGGAGAAAGAATGAATACTGTTGTCCGTATCAGACTGCCTTTTACTCCAAGACGTTGATTGGTATGGTGTGATACAAACAGTTACCGGTTTGTTTAATTTGCAATACTTGCTTGAAGGAGATGAGTACAGAGACGATTCGTCCCGGTTACCTTAGATTGACATTGGGAGTTCTGCTACTTTTATCTAATGTCCTCTTATTTCTTATTGCCAGGTGATATTTGCTACAAGTCTGCCTCGATACAGTGCAGATTTTTTAATTTTTCTGTCTTAAATATTCTGTAAAATTTTTTAATGTGTTGATTAATTAAATGATACTGTTAAGCTGTTATGACGCATCATGTCGACTCCGACGTGATGAACAATATCTTTCATAGTTCATCTTATTTTTTTAGTAAATTCGGAACTGGTGTGCTATTGCCTTCTTCTAGAACTTTATTATCATCTTCCAGGTATTTTGCAGATCGCTCCTAACATCAAGAATGGGCGTCCTTGGAGCGCCATAAACATGGAGCAGCCGGACTAAGCACTCAGTTCAGTTACACTGCCGCGAAAAAAATGCTGTACCCTCAAGGACTGTGTTCAGTAGCATACTGAGGCGCTATAGTGCTAGCGATACATTTGTCACTGTCATCAGCGATCAAATGGCGCTCAGGCGTCATGTCCGTGCACCCTTTGTTTTGACTTTGTAGGCAGTAACTGAGCCGAGTTTAAAAGGGAACAATGTTTGCAACATACAGTCTAGATTATATCCATGTCCCACCGACGAGAACGTATTCCCGTCGAAATGCTTTAGCCATTTGATGGGTCCCATTGTGAACTTGCGGCAAGCCAGACGGAAGTATCGACAGATTGCTGCATGTTTTGGTCACAATGTATCGGTGGTGTGTCACTGCTTTAAACAGTGGTCTGTGGAACATTACCACACCTATAGACCAGGTTCTAGGTAGAACAGACACACGTCAATGTCGACACCGTGTGCGAGCAGCGGTGGCCGACAGAACTTCATTCGCCGACGAAATCCGGTCACACGTTGCGCCTGTGTCATCAGGGAACATTGAAAACCTTCATCTTGCAGCAATATAGAGATAGCGTGTGCCTCTGGCCACGCTGCCACTGACGCAACGACACCACCAAGCTTAGCTACTCTGGTGTCGTGAAAGACTTGATTGGCGCTCTGTTGTCTCTCGCGATGACAGTATGCTCTGTCTGTACACGAAGGTTGGACTTCTGAGGCAGAGCTGTGAAGTACCTATTTCAGAGTGCCTTAACCCATGACGTGCAGGTCCCATCCCAGGCTTTATGGTGTGGGGGCCATCAGTTACAACTCGCCTTAACATCTGGTGTTTAAGCACGGTGAAATAACCAGTGTCCACTACATTGCACAAGCTGTTATCCCCGTGCTGCTGCCATTTCTTCGACAGGGCGGTGACATGCGTTATCAGCAAGACTACACACGTTCACATACAGCTTCTCTATTCCACATACAGTTATTGCATGGCCGTGGCCAGAAAGATCACCAGATCTCTTGCCAGTTGAACACTATGAGACATGACAAAGCGGGAACTTACTCGTTCTCCAGGGATGCAAGAAAGGATGCAAGATGCCTGAGAGAGTCTCACGCAGGAAGCCATTCGGGAACTTTATGATTGTTTGCATTTGAGAATACACACCTGCGTTGCCGCCAGAGTGGAATACCCTGACAGTTTGGGTATCATTTATTGTGACATGTGTTTTTTATTTAGTCTGTATCTACAATAATTAACTACGTGCCACCATATTTGTCCATAAAAATACCTGGTTTTTGAGAGCGTTGTATGTTCTCTTTTTCGGACAATGTATTACGCTGGTTTATCTGAGTCTGTCACCAAGAAGGAAATTAAAATAGTGTCGCAATCACTTGTATTTCATTGTCAGCTTGAGAAATGCGTTTCTAACACCACCCTGTCGTACCGACCCAATCTGAACGAGAATTTATTTTACAATAAGTGGGGTGATAAATGGCCTAGATGCTGCCCTGAGTTCTCTACCCAAGTGACGTCCTGCTTGGAAACTCGCGGTCATCGATACATCTGGTTTTTCTGTCTGCATCTGGAGGCTAACATCACGATCTTAGACGTTACCAAAAGTGCGACCAGCATACACTGAGGCGATAAAAGTCATGGAATACGTGTAACATCATGTCCGGCGTAGCACATGAATACGACTCAACAAGTCGTTGGAAGTCCCCTGCATAAATATTGAGCCATGCTACCACTACAGCCGTCCATAATTCTGAAAGTGTTGACGGAGCAGGATTTTGTCCACTAAATAACCTCTCAATTAGGTCCCATAAATGTTCGATGGGATTCATGTTGGACGATTTGGAAGGCCAAATCATTCTCTAGAACTGTTCAGAATGTTGTTCAAACCAATCGAGAACAACTGTGGCCCTGTGACACGGCCCATTTTCATCCATGAAAACTCCATAGTTCTTTGGGCTGCAAATGGTCTCCATTTCCAGTCAATGTGCGGTTCAGTTGGACCAGAGGACCAGTCAATTCCTTGTAAATTCAGCCTACACCATTATGAAGCCACGAGCAGCTTGCTATGTGCCTTGTAGACAACTTGGGTCCAAGGTTTCGTGGGATCTGCGCCACACTCGAAGCCTATCATCAGCTCTTACCAACTGAAATCGGGACTCTTCTGACCTGGCCACGGTTTTCTAGTCGTCTAGGGTCCAACTGATATGGCCACGAGCCCAGGATAGGCGCTGCAGGCGATGTGCTGTTAGCGCAGGGACTCGCATCGGTCGTTTGCTCCCATATCCCATTATCGCCATATTTTGCCGCACTATCCTGACGGATACATTCGTCATATGTTCAGCATTGATATCTTGGGTTGTTTTATGAAGTGTTGCTTGTCTGATAGCACTGACAACTATACGCAAACGCTGCTGCTCTCGGCTGCTAAGAGAAGTCCGTAGACTAACGCGTTGCCCATGTCGAGAGGTAATGCCTGAAATTTGGTATTCTAGGCACCCTCTTGACGCTGTAGATCCCGGAATATTGAATCACCTGAAGATTTCCGTAATGAAATGTCCCACGGGTCTAGCTCCGACTACCATCCCGCGTTCAAAGCCTCTTAATTCCGGTCGTGTGGTCATAATGACGTCTGAAACATTTTCACATGAATTACCTGAATACAAGTTAAGGCTCAGCCAGTGCACTGCTCTTTTATTCCTTGTGTACGCGTTACTACCGTCATCTGTACAAGTGCATGTTGCTAACCAACGACTTTTGTTTTGTCACCTCACTGTAATCACAAGTATGAAAATGTGGTTAAAATAACTACCTGGTTGCAAAATAATAGTCGCTAGATGTTTATTATTCATTATGCGTTTCGGTCTCTGTCGATCTTCAGATGACATTGTGAGAAACTGGTATCAGAAATAATCTTCCAAATGTACACAAGTGTCATTAAAATGGACGTATGATAAAACATGAATGATCAACAACGACGTTTAAGAAAAAATACCAACCATTTACTACAGTATGAATATAAAACTTTGACAAGGACGCCACTTAACGTCGAAAATACAAAGTTTACTAGTCCATTCAGCAAATAACTTTAAGAATTAACATGCGCGGTGCTTACAGCGAGTTATGTGGCTGGCTGGCGATCCCACATAAGAGAGCTTGTTAACTCTGGATGGCGTAAATGCTGTGGCGCTGCCGTAAAGGCCGATACGTAACTGCAAGCGGAGATAAAATTACCTGTTACGAAAGTTATACGGGTTTTTCTCACACTATCAACGAAAATTAATGGCAGTCTACGGCAAAGACTAATTTAAAAAACGTACAAGATTTATGCAATAAGAAAACGCTTTCTGAGAAAAATATATAATAAAAACAAAACTAGCAAACCGTGTCAAATGGTAAAAATTGCTAAACAAACCATACACTATACAGGAAAACACACCCTAAGCTAATGAAGTAAGGAAGTTTTTGATGACATTTATGCCCTGTATTTGTTCAGAAAAAACTCGTCAAAGATATTAAACAACTATTGTCTGCTGCTGGTAATTTGTTCGTTATTATTAGATTTGGGACTGAGCGGCGGTTAGTGAGAATTTCAATCTCTTCGAGGATATCTACTGTTCTATCTTTTCTTTATGTACCTATGTAAAATACTTAGGCTGTTTTCGATTGTCTGTAAACAAGATTTTTTTTCTCTCAAGCGACAACCAAAAGCACTGTTGCTGCTGGCATATCTTAAATCTCTACCCATCCGGCCAGTGCAGAAACTATCACGAGACCCACCCGCACCTTGTTTCACAAACACCTGTTGTTGCTGTGTTTGCCTATACCCCCATCTGGGCTTCGGAGCAACTTTTTTAAATTTTTTCAGTACTAGCTGTTTCTTTATTCACCTTCTTATAATTTTTATATCTGATTTTCGAACTGCCTTTTCGGAAAGCCAATTGCTGCCCCAACTCGAAAAAACAAGACCTGCGATCTGCTAAAAGATTAAAGTAAAGTAACCTCGTTTATGAGAGGCCAAATGACAAGAGCCTGACGATATGATGAAGTTTGTCACAGTGGGCTGACATAAAATATCAATATTTGCTTTCGTACCAGTGTTCGTGGCTTGCAGATCCAAAAAATTGAGAGAACCATCAGTTCCAAATTATGTGGTGAACTGCATTTTTTCATATGTAGTATCAGGATCCTGTGCTAGTTCCTGGATTTCACAACTGCCCTGAGAAACAATGATGTCACTGATTAATCTACGATACGGAAGATTTTTTTTTTTTTGCGTAAGTCCTTAGGGAAGATGAAAAGTTTTGTTCTCTATATCAATGACAAAAATTTCGGACAGGATACTTGGAAGTCTGGATCCCATTGTGAAGTCCGTTTCCTTTTTAAATATGGTTTTTTAGAGGGGGAATGGTCCCGAGAGCAAAGTGGTCAGTAGTCATTTTACGAGGAGGAGAGTACTCATTTCTTTATTGCCAAAAAGAAATCCGCCTTCTCCATCACGTGTCTCTGTCGTCAATGTTTTAAAAGAAGAATTGGTACGTACTACTTGACTTAAGAGAAGAAAACAAACACAAGGTAACACATGTAGAACATACACATGCGGCATCCATACTCAACGAACGCCGTCATCTCATCTTCATGACATGTCTTCCCATAATTTCGTGTAGTTACCCTCTTCTGTTCACTCTTCTACATGTGAATGTATCAAATTCATCTCCTGCCATGACTGATCCAGCTGCGGGGTGGATAATGCACCGCATGAAGTTCGAAAAGTATTCGCTCTGTTTAGAGTTCTTCACCAACAGAAGTACTCAAGAACGACACACGTTCCTTCCTCATAGCCTCACTTCCGCCAGTACCTCGTTTCCTACATTCCGAACTTCACAGGTCTCCTGCGAAACTTGCGGGACTAGCACTCCCGGAAGAAAGGACACTGTGGAGTCTCGATCCGGCACACAGTTTTAATCTGCCAGGAAGTTTCACATCAGCGCACACTCCGCTGAAGAGAGACAGTCTCATTCTGGCTCTTGTATCTGTGCTACACCTGTCTCTGCTTAAGATTGATGTAAATTTTTACTGAGGAAAATTTTTACTAGAAAAAATCCGTATAACTTTTGTAGCAAGTAATGTTATTTCCACTTGCAGTTATGTACCGGCCTTTACGGCATAGCCACAGCACTCACACCTAGTATCAATAAGCTCTCTTGTAAGCACCACGTATGCTAGATCAGAAAGTTATTTGCTAAATGGACTAATAATCTTTGCTTCGTTCGACGTTAATTGACAATCTTATCAAAGTTGTACATTCAGTCTGAACTAATTAGTATGTTTTTTTTTTCTTTTAACGTCGTTGTTTTTCGATCATGTTTTAGCATAGGGTCTCCTTTAAGACACTTGTGGAAATTTACAAGACTGTAAACAAAATTGTTACCAATTTGTTACCAAATCATCTGAAGGTGGGCAGAGCCCGAAAGGCGTAGTGAATTATAAATTGGTCCAGGAACATACTATGACTATTATTTTGCGACCAACCAGTTATTTTAAAGCGATTTTCATCCTTGTAATACCAGTAACTACTGTAGGGACTTCGATAAGGTTTTTCACTAACAGGCAGACTGATTCACGGAGGAGGTTTGTGTATACAGTTTACTACAGTTACGCCGGGCAACTCGTCCAGCATGGATACTTTGTGCTATCAGGGCGAAGCCGGTGTGGGTCGCTTATTTAATCTAAATAAGTAACCAGGCGTTAGCTTTATTACAAGGTTGTCTCTGCCCGTTGTGTGTTTCATTGTTTCCGTGGAAGAGACATATGGTTCTCTCGGCGAACTTCTCACTTTGTGTGTATGTCTTGACTCTAAGCGCCCTAAGACCACCGGACGCGGAAATGTCTATGCAGATGTGGTCGCTGCCTCACTCTGCTTTCCTAGTCGGAGATATATATACAGACTACCACAATAACTAGTCTCAACATCTCCCCAATCAGACGCTTTAATAGGTACACTAAGCAGTTTGCATGAGAATGCAAAAGACAGTGGAAAGCACTGCTTTAAAGAGGCTCCCATTCGGGTTTCCCAGAGGGGACTGCCAAGGATGAGGTGACCATGAGAAAAAGACTGAATAACCAACGAAAGGATAACGTTCTACAAAACGGGGCGTGGCATATCAGAAGATTGAACATGGTATGGAAGCTAGAAAATATGAAATGGGAAATTCAAAAACTCAATCTAGATGCAGCACGAGTCGTCGAAGTGAAACGGAAAGAAGACAAGGATTTTTTGATCAGGTGAGTATAGGGTAACAACAGCAGAAGAAAATTATATAACGGGAGTAAGGTTCGCTATGAATAGGAAAGAAGGGCAGAGAGTGTGGTACGCTGAACAGTTCAGTGAGAGGAGTGTCGCTAAGAAAAAGTATATGAGGGTAGTCAAACGGTAATACAGTACGTAAAGGAAGATGAAAAATCTAATAGTCGTGAGGCTGGAATGTAGTTGTAGTGGAGGGAATGGAAGAAAAAATTACAGGACAATATGTGCTTAGGATAAGGAATGAGAGAGGAGTTCTGTAATCAATTTCAGCTAACAATAGCGAATACTATGTTCAAGAAACACAAGAGGAGGTCGTACACTTGGATAAGACCAAGTGATGCGGGAAGATTTGAGTTACATTAAATCATGGTCAGACAGAAATTCGAATTCAGATACTAGATTGCAAGGCATATCCAGGAGCAGATATAGACTCAGATCACAATTTCGTAGTGATGAGGAGTATACTGAAGGTTTTAGAGATTAGTCAGAAAATGCCAGTACACAAAGAAGTGCTAAGGAATGATGAGATACGCTTGAAGTTCTCTGTGGATATAGATACAGCAATAAGGAACAGATGAGGAGGCAGTACAGTTGAAGAGGAATGGACATCTCTAAAACGGGCAATCACAGAAGTAGGAAAGAAAAGCATAGGTACAAAGAAGATGACTGAAAAGAAATCATGGATAACAAAGAAATACTTCCGTTGTTCGATGAAAAAAGAAAGTACAAAAGTGTTCAGGGAAATTCAGGAATACAGAAATTCAAGTCGCTGAGGAATGCAATAAATAGAAAGCGCAGGGAAGTTAAGACTAAATGGTTGCATGAAAAATATGAAGAAATCGAAAATGATTGTCGGAAAGATTGATTCAGCATATAGTAAAAAAAAATTGGTGAACTTAAAATCAAGGGTGGTAACATTAGGAGTACAACGGGAATTCCACTGTTAAACGCAGAGGAGAGAGCAGATAGGTTGAAAGAGTATATTGAAGGCCTCTATGAGAGGAAGATTTGTCCGATGTGATAGAAAAAGAAACAGTAGTCGATTCAGAAGTGATAGAAGATCAAGTATTAGAATCAGAATTTAAAAGAGCTTTGGAGGACTTAAGAACAAATAAGGCAAAAGGGATAGGTAATGTTCCATCCGAATTTCTAAAATCATCGGGGGGAGGTGGTAAGAAAACGACTTTTCAAGTTTGTGTGTAGAATGTATGATTCTGGCGACATACCTGATGACTTTCGAAAAAATATCGTTCACACAATTCCGAAGACTGTAAGATCTGACAAAAGCGTGAATTATCGCACAGTCATGCATACAAGTTGCTTTCAAGAATAATTTACTGAAGAATTGTAAAGAAAATTAAGGATGAGTTAGATGACGAAGAGTTTGGCTTTAGGAAAGGTAAAAGCACCAAGAAGACAATTCTGACATTGCCGCTGATAATGAAAACAAGACTAAAGAAAAATCAAGACACGTTCATAGGATTTCTCGACCTGCAAAAATCGTTCGGCAATGTAAAAAGGTGTAAGATGTTCGAAATTCTGAGAAAAATATGGGTAAGCTATAGGGAGAGACGAGCAATGTATAATACGTACAAGAGCCAAGAGGAAATAATAAGAGTGGAGACCAAGAACGAAGCATTAGGATTAAGCAGAATGTAAGGCAGTGATGTAGTCTTTCACCCCTACTGTACATCGAAGAAACAACATCGAAAATAAAAGAAAGGTTCAGGAGTGGAATTAAAATTCTGGTTGAAAGGATATCAATGATACACATTCGCCAATAACATTGTTATCCTCAATCAAAATGAAGAACAATTGTGGGATCCACTGAATGGAACGACCGTTCTAATAAGCAAGAATATGGATCGAGACTAAATCGAGGAAAGACGAAAGTAGTGGGAAACAGCAGAAATGAGAACACTGAAAAACTTAACATGATAATTGGTGATCACGATGTAGATGAAGTTAATAGATTCTCGTAGCTAGGCAACAAAATAACCCAACATAGACGGAGCAGGGAGGATATAATAAGTACAGGCAAAAAGGGCATTCCAAGCTAAGAGAAGTGTACTCGTATCAAACATATATCTTAAATCGAGGAAGAAATTTCTGAGAATGTACTTTTGGAACACAGTATTGTATGTAATGATGTACGGACAGTGGGATGTGGTGCTACAGCAGAACGCTGAAAATTAGGTGAACTGATAAGCTAAGGAATGAGGATGTTCTCCGCCAAATCAACGAGGAAATGAATGTATGGAAAACACTGACAAGAAGAGGGAACAGGATGATAGCACATCCATTAAGAGATGAGGGATTAAATTTCTTGATACAAAGAGGGCGTGTAGAAGACAAAAACTGTAGTGGAAGACAGAGATTGCAATAGATGTAGCAAATAATTGATGGCATAGGTAGCAAGTAGTACTGTGAGAGGCAAAGGTTGGCAAAGGAGAGGAATTGATGACGGACCGCATCAAACCAATCAAAAAAAGTTAATACATGACTGGAAGATGCTCACTTCACTGAAGCTGATTTTCCATGAATGTATACACATTACAGCAGCTTCTTGTCGCTTCGTGGTCCCACACATCACCCACTAAACATTTATGAAGGTGTGCAGCCCTATTTAGATAAAATGTTTGTGGATTCTTTTTCTGAAACATTGGTCAGCACTGCAGCAGCCTAAGGGTCTAGCTACACGGAAAGTAGCCCAGAACAGTAATCAGGTCGCAACCACAGTGTGACGACTCCAGACAGCACCCCCACCAATACTGCAATTCAGCAGCCACTAACTCTTTCATTCCGCCATGTCTTCGTGCCGACGACACATGGAACAGCCTGCAGGATGGTTCAGTAGTTTGACTGACAGTCGCACTAACAACAGCCGGACTTCGGACATTGGCCGCCACTCCAGAGGATTCCAGGCGACCATGTCCAGCCCGTCGTCTGTCGCATAGCTGGGTTGTACTGTGACGTACACCGCATACCAGTTGTTGCCATACTTATGACGCAACAACGTTTTCCGTCTCCGATCTGTGAAGCAGCGACCGCCATGTGATTGTTTGGGGCCGGGACCACCAGCATCTGCCGCCGCCCACATGGTCCAGGCCGAACCATAAGTTCTAATCGGCCCTGGCTTGTTGATGCCCGCCGTCTTTTGTGTACCTACTGCAGATGCACTCAACGCTTGCAGCATCTCGACTGTGCTCGTGACCACATCGGCAAGACCCTAGACGACTTGAAAAGTATGGCCTGGTCATATAACTTCAAAAATGGTTCAAATGGCTCTGAGCACTATGGGACTTAACATCTATGGTCATCAGTCCCCTAGAACTTAGAACTACTTAAACCTAACTAACCTAAGGACATCATACAACACCCAGTCATCACGAGGCAGAGAAAATCCCTGACCCCGCCGGGAATCGAACCCGGGAACCCGGGCGTGGGAAGCGAGAACGCTACCGCACGACCAGTCATATAAGTCTCGATTTACTTGGTAATAGCCGATAGTAGGGTTCGAGTGTGGCGCAGATCCCAAGTTGTTAAGAAGACACTGTATGAGCTGGTGGTTGCTCTGTAATTGTATGGGTTGTGCTGACATCGAATGGATGGACTGGGTCTACACGTCCAATTGAACCGATCATTTGGAAATGGTCAGTTTCGGCTACTTGGAGAGAATTTGCAACCATTCATGGACTTCACGTTCCCAAACAACGAATGAATTTTTATGGATGACCATGCGTCATGTCACCGGGCCACAATTGTTCGAAATTGGTTGGAAGAACATTCTGGACAATTCGAGCGCCAGACATGAATCCTATGGAACATTTATGGCACAAAATCACGACGTCAGTTGGTGCACAAAATCCTGCACTGATAACACTCTCGCAGTTGTGGACGACTATAATGGTGGATTGCTAAATATTTCTGCAGGGGACTTCTAACTGATTTGTTAAGTCAATGCTACATCGTCGCACTACGACGGGCAAAAGGGCGTCCGACTTGATATTAGGAGGTATCCCATGACTTTTGACCCCAGTGTAATGGAGAACATTTTTTACGTGAATGCAAGAAAAGTCTTAACGTTCTGAGTGTATTTAATATTGACTTTGGTTTCACAAAAGGTAGCTGGCAGATGCCTTGCTCATAGCTGAAATTCTAACTTGATCCTACCTCCCACTATCAGTACCACATAGATGATAAGCTGACCTGGTGACCTTCGGAACATCAACACCCACTCGCCTCGTGTGGACCAGACTTGAACCTGTAAGGTTCGTCGTACCCCTCGTGTATCGCCGCTGATACATGAGGGACACGTCACATCCAACCTGTTCTGCAGTTGTTCGTTACTGCTATCCGGCTACTATTATGCTCCCAATAATATCTCAATTCAATTTAATTAACTATAAGTGATGCGATGAAATTCCACAATATTTAAGATTAACAGGAGTTATCAGAGTCGTCATACTGCCACAGAATAGCAACTGTTTTTCATTCTTCCTCTTCAGTAAACATGTTAGAGAACAATTATTCCAAGGCGATGGAGGCAGTGATACATACAGTGATCAGTTTCAACTATCTTTAGTTACATCAATCGGTATTGTAATGTTGCCCTATAAATTGACAAAGCTTAGTAAAATGATCGTATTAAGGTGACAATGGACTTGCTTCTTTTTATTCTGTCGCTCTCAGACCTTAAAATGTAGGAGAAGGATGGACACTCAACAGCACATAAAATGAGCTGATTATTCCAGTGTCAAGCGATTATTTGAGTTGATTTACTGAATGTGGTCTGCAGTCGCGTGCAGTGATGGCGTGTACAGCGCAGTTCGCATAGACATTGCACAGAAATTTGTAAACTTTTCATAAAAATTTATTCCTACAGTTACATAGTAGTACGTAATGTTCATCAGAGTCATCAAGGATATAGTTATGAGTGTCTCAGGGAAGTGTGTTATGACCGCTCTTATTATCTATATACATAAATGATCTTACGGACAGAGTGAGAAGCAATCTGTGGATGTTTGCTGATTACGCTCACATGTACGGGAGGGGTCGTCGTTGACTCATTGTACGAGGATGCAAGATGCTTTAGACAATATTTATAGTTGGTGTGATGGCTGCAACGTTCTTCTAAATGTAGAAGAATGTAAGTTAACGTAGATGATTAGGAAAACAGTCATGTAACTTTCCAATATACCATTAACAGTCTACTGCTTTATCCTGTCCGCCGGTTAAATATCTAGGCATAACGTTGCAAAGCGATATGTTATGGAATGGTTGTAGGACAGGCTTAGACTTTTCGAAAACTGTGGTTCATCTGTAGAGGAGACCACGAATAGAAAACTAGTTAAGCCCTTTCCTGGGTACCGCTCGAGTCCATAGGACCCACACCATGTCGGATAAAAGGAAGACATCGAAAGTGTTAAGAGGCAGGCTGCTAGATTTGTTACGCGGGTATGAGACAGAAGGAAGACTTTTTGCTGAACACTTACGAGAGCAATTAGAGAACCGGCATTTGAAGCTGATTGTAGAACGATTCTGCTACCACCAACGTACATTTCGTGTAAGGACCATAAAGACAAGAGATATTAGAACTCGTACTGAGGCATATAGAAAGTCGTTTCTCCCTCGTTCTGTTTGAGAGTGCAACATGAAAGGAAATGACTAGTACTGGTACAAAGTACCATCCGTCATGTACCATACAGTGGCTTGCGAAATACGTATGTAGAAGTTTCATCTTTTTCTACAAAGTTCCCTTCGTCAGTCATCGGTATATTGCACTAATTCTTCTTAAAGCAGCCTCGAAATATGGCAGCGATTCTATTTCATTGTTGAATAATAAGATATTCAGATACTAAATTCAGCTACATTTCCAACATTTCTATAATTCGAAACTAAATCAAGAATTCGCATTTAACACATGTGACATCTTGTTTCGCTGGCGTAACTCCCTCGGATGCAGTGCAAAGTATCAGAGAACTCAGAGTAAATTGTAAAAGAGGAAAACCCTAACAGAGAGGGCCTAACGGTCTAGATCAAGTGCGATTAGATCGCCGCCGGAGGGAAGTGTGGATGCGATAACTCAATACAAGGCGGAATGCATATTCAAGCGGCCAAATCCGCGCAAGCCGGCCGCCCTGCCGAATTTGCATGGGAAGTTGCTCACTCAATCTGCGTAATCTTCGACTATTTCTCACGGGCACCGAGGAGAGGGAGCACGCGGGAACTACGTTTCTGTCCGAGACTCGCGCACCATCTCGCGGTAAACGGGCGAACCGCACTCTGCGCGCCATCTCTGCACGCGGCTTGAGACCACATGCACTAAATCAAGTCAAATAGCCGCCTGACACTGGAATAATCGGCTCATTTCATGTGCTGTTGACTGTCCATCCGCTTCCTACATTTTAAAGTCTCATTATTGAGAGCTACAGAATAGAAAAAAAAGAGTTCTTTGTCACCTAAATTCTCTTTTACTAAACTCTGTCAATTTGTAGTGTAACATTACAATATCGAATGTTTAAACATATACAGTACAGGGTGTTACAAAAACGTACGGCCAAACTTCCAGGAAACATTCCTCACACACAAAGAAAGAAAATATGTTATGTGGACATGTGTCCGGAAACTCTTACTTTCCATGTTAAAGCTCATTTTATTACTTCTCTTCAAATCACATTAATCATGGAATGGAAACACACAGCAACAGAACGTACCAGCGTGACTTCAAACACTTTGTTACAGGAAATGTTCAAAATGCCCTCCGTTAGCGAGGATACATGCATCAACCCTGCATCGCATGAAATCCCTAATGCGCTGATGCAGGCCTGGAGAATTGAGTATTGTATCACAGCCGTCCACAATACGAGCACCAAGAGTCTCTACATTTGGTTCAAAATGGTTCAAATGGCTCTGAGCACTATGGGACTCAACATCTTAGGTCATAAGTCCCCTAGAACTTAAAACTAGTTAACCCTAACTAACCTAAGGACATCACACACACCCATGCCCGAGGCAGGATTCGAACCTGCGACCGTAGCAGTCCCGCGGTTCTGGACTGCAGAGCCAGAACCGCTAGACCACCGCGGCCGGCTCTCTACATTTGGTATCGGGGTTGCGTAGACAAGAGCCTTCAAATGCCCCCATAAATGAAAGTCAAGAGGGTTGAGGTCAGGAGAGCGTGGAGGCCATGGAATTGGTCCGCCTCTACCAATCCATCGGTCACCCAATCTGTTGTTGAGAAGCGTACGAACACTTAGACTGGAATGTGCAGGAGCTCCATCGTGCATGAACCACATGTTATGTCGTACTTGTAAAGGCATATGTTCTAGCAGCACAGGTAGAGTATCCCGTATGAAATCTTGATAACGTGCTCCATTGAGCGTAGGTGGAAGAACATGGGGCCCAGTCAAGACATCACCAACAATGCCTGCCCAAACGTTCACAGAAAATCTGTGTTGATGACGTGATTCCACAATTGCGTGCGGATTCTCGTCAGCCCACACATGTTGATTGTGAAAATTTACAATTTGATAACGTTGGAATGAAGCCTCATCCGTAAAGAGAACATTTGCACTTAAATGAGGATTGACACATTGTTGGATGAACCATTCGGAGAAGTGTACCCGTGGAGGCCAATCAGCTGCTGATAGTGCCTGTACTGTACATGGTACGGAAACAAATGGTTCTCCCGTAGCAATCTCCATACAGTGACGTGGTCAACGTTACTTTGTACAGCAGTAACTTCTCTGACGCTGACATTAGGGTTATCGTCAACTGCACGAAGAATTGCCTCGTCCATTGCAGGTGTTCTCGTCGTTCTAGGTCTTCCCTAGTAGCGAGTCATAGGCTTGAATGTTCCGTGTTCCCTAAGACGCCGATCAATTGCTTCGAACGTCTTAATGTCGGAACACCTTCGTTCTGGAAATGTCTCGATGCAAACGTACCGCGCCACGGCTATTTCCCCGTGCTAATCCATACATCAAATGGGCATCTGCCAACTCCGCATTTGTAAACTTTGCACTGACTGCAAAACCACGTTCGTGATGAACGCTAACCTGTTGATGCTACGTACTGATGTGCTTGATGCTAGAACTGTAGAGCAATGAGTCGCATGTCAACACAAGCACCGAAATCAACATTACCTTCCTTCAATTGGGCCAACTGGCGATGTATCGAGGAAGTACAGTACATACTGACGAATTTAAAATGAGCTCTAACATGGAAATTAAGCGTTTCCGGACACATGTCCACAAAAACATCTTTTCTTTATTTGTGTGTGAGGAATGTTTCCTGAAAGTTTGGCCGGACCTTTTTGTAACACCCTGTATAGTCGTTCGCGAGGATTCAAAACTTGAAACTTGTGAATTGTAAAAGCACTGGCAGCTTATCATTTTCATGTTCCCTTAGTATTTGAATAAATCAAAGATCAATTTAAAACGTAATGTACTGCAGAATTTAAGTCTGGAATATCGAAATTTAGGATTAAATGTTGTCAGATTGCACTTGATGCACTAAATTATATACCTGTGTAGCTGACGTCAGTTTGTAGTAGAATTAAAAATGTATTGGTATCTGTTTTTTGGGACATGCTTGAGAGAAAAAAAAGAAAAAAGAAAAAAAAGCGTATACACGAAGTGGTACAACGTGAAACTGATTTCAATAACGAGAACGATAAAATTCATAACAGAACGAAAAGGACTATACATGAGGCAAAAATGTTGTGCGGCAATACAAATATAAAGAAAGGATTACATAAAATCGGAGTTGGATGTTAGGAACTTCGAGTGGCACGTGCGCCGAAAAATTATTTACACTCCTGGAAATGGAAAAAAAGAACACATTGACACCGGTGTGTCAGACCCACCATACTTGCTCCGGACACTGCAAGAGGGCTGTACAAGCAATGATCACACGCACGGCACAGCGGACACACCAGGAACCGCGGTGTTGGCCGTCGAATGGCGCTAGCTGCGCAGCATTTGTGCACCGCCGCCGTCAGTGTCAGCCAGTTTGCCGTGGCATACGGAGCTCCATCGCAGTCTTTAACACTGGTAGCATGCCGCGACAGCGTGGACGTGAACCGTATGTGCAGTTGACGGACTTTGAGCGAGGGCGTATAGTGGGCATGCGGGAGGCCGGGTGGATGTACCGCCGAATTGCTCAACACGTGGGGCGTGAGGTCTCCACAGTACATCGATGTTGTCGCCAGTGGTCGGCGGAAGGTGCACGTGCCCGTCGACCTGGGATCGGACCGCAGCGACGCACGGATGCACGCCAAGACCGTAGGATCCTACGCAGTGCCGTAGGGGACCGCACCGCCACTTCCCAGCAAATTAGGGACACTGTTGCTCCTGGGGTATCGGCGAGGACCATTCGCAACCGTCTCCATGAAGCTGGGCTACGGTCCCGCACACCGTTAGGCCGTCTTCCGCTCACGCCCCAACATCGTGCAGCCCGCCTCCAGTGGTGTCGCGACACGCGTGAATGGAGGGACGAATGGAGACGTGTCGTCTTCAGCGATGAGAGTCGCTTCTGCCTTGGTGCCAATGATGGTCGTATGCGTGTTTGGCGCCGTGCAGGTGAGCGCCACAATCAGGACTGCATACGACCGAGGCACACAGGGCCAACACCCGGCATCATGGTGTGGGGTGCGATCTCCTACACTGGCCGTACACCACTGGTGATCGTCGAGGGGACACTGAATAGTGCACGGTACATCCATACCGTCAGGGAACCCATCGTTCTACCATTCCTAGACCGGCAAGGGAACTTGCTGTTCCAACAGGACAATGCACGTCCGCATGTATCCCGTGCCACCCAACGTGCTCTAGAAGGTGTAAGTCAACTACCCTGGCAGCAAGATCTCCGGATCTGTCCCACATTGAGCATGTTTGGGACTGGATGAAGCGTCGTCTCACGCGGTCTGCACGTCCAGCACGAACGCTGGTCCAACTGAGGCGCCAGGTGGAAATGGCATGGCAAGCCGTTCCACAGGACTACATCCAGCATCTCTACGATCGTCTCCATGGGAGAATAGCAGCCTGCATTGCTGCGAAAGGTGGATACACACTGTACTAGTGCCGACATTGTGCATGCTCTGTTGCCTGTGTCTATGTGCCTGTGGTTCTGTCAGTGTGATCATGTGATGTATCTGACCCCAGGAATGTGTCAATAAAGTTTCCCCTTCCTGGGACAATGAATTCACGGTGTTCTTATTTCAATTTCCAGGAGTGTATAACCTGGCAGTACGAGGCTAACAAGAAAATCTCACTTGTCCTCCTCCATAATTCCGACATACCAAAACCACCTACGCCATTCCACCTCCGCCGGTAAGCTTTCCTCGCCCTCTGTCCTACACTCCAGAAATGCGAACAATCCCTCCAGATGCATTAGTGGCAGGACAACTGAGAGAAAATCTGGAATACATTTCACATAAATTTTCTCAGCATGTTATAATCTTATGTGGAGATTTCAATTTACCTGACATAGACTGGGACAATCAGATGTTTAGGACGGGTGGTAGGGACAGAGCATTGAGTGACATTATGCTGAGTGCACTATCCGAAAACTACCTCGAGCAATTAAACAGAGAACCGACTCGTGGAGATAACATCTTGGACCTACTGATAACGAACAGACCCGACCTTTTCGACTCTGTAAGCGCAGAACAGGGAATCAGTGATCATAAGGCCGTTGCAGCGTCCCTGAATATGGAAGTAACTAGGAATATAAAAAAAGGAGGAAGGTTTATCTGTTTAGCAAGAGTAATAGAAGGCAGATTTCAGACTACCTAACAGATCAAAATGAAAATTTCTGTTCCGACACTGACAGTGTTGAATGTTTATGGGAAAAGTTCAAGGCAATCGTAAAATGCGTTTTAGACATTGGTGCCGAGTAAAACTGTGAGGGACGGGAAAAACCTAACGTGGTTCAACAACAAAGTTAGCAAACTACTGCGAAAGCAAAGAGAGCTTCAGTGCAAGTTTAAACACAGTCAAAACCTCTTAGACAAACAGAAGCTGAACGATGTCAAAGTTAGCGTAAGAAGGGCTATGCGTGAAGTGTTCAGTGAATTCGAAAGTAAAACTCTATGTACCGACTTGACAGAAAATCCTAGGAAGCTCTGGTCTTATGTTAAATCAGTAAGTGGATCGTAACAGCATATCCAGACACTCTGGGATGATGATGGCATTGAAACAGAGGATGACATGTGTAAAGCTGAAACACCTTTTTCCAAAGCTGTTTCACAGAGGAAGACCGCAGTGTAGTTCCTTCTCTAAATCCTCGAACAAACGAAAAATGGCTGACATCGAAATAAGTGTCCAAGGAATAGAAAAGCTACTAAAATCACTCAACTGAGGAAAGTCCACTGGACCTGACGGAATACCAATTCGATTCTACACTGATTACGCGAAAGAACTTGCCCCCTTTCTAACAGCCGTGAACCGCAAGTCTCTAGAGGAACGAAAGGTTCCAAATGATTGAAAAGAGCACATGTTTTTTGTTCGCGTATCATGTCATTTCTCTAAACCCAGAATCTACTCTGTAGGAATCAACATGGATTCCGGAAACGGCATTCATGTGAGACCCAACTCGCTTTATTTGTTCATGAAACCCAGAAAATATTGGATACAGGCTCCCAGGTAGATGCCATTTTCCTTGACTTCCGGAAGGCGTTCGATACAGTTCCACACTGTCGCCTAATAAACAAAGTAAGAGCCTACGGAATATCAGACCAGTTGTGTGGCTGGATTGAAGAGTTTTTAGCAAACAGAACACAGCATGTTGCTCTCAATGGAGAGACGTCTACAGACACTAAAGTAACCTCTGGCGTACCACAGTGTAGTGTAATGGGACCATTGCTTTTCACAATATATATAAATGACCTAGTAGATAGTGTCGGAAGTTCCACGCGGTTTTTCGCCGATGATGCGGTAGTATATAGAGAAGTTGCAGCATTAGAAAATTTCAGCGAAATGCAGGATGATCTGCATCGGGTGGGCACTTGGTGCAGGGAGTGGTAAATGACCCTTAACATAGACAAATGTAATGTATTGCGAATGCATAGTAAGAAGGATCCTTTATTGTATGATTATATGATAGCGGAACAAACACTGGTAGCAGTTACTTCTGTAAAATATCTGGGAGTATGCGTGCGGAACGATTTGAAGTGGAATGATCATATAAAATTAATTGTTGGTAAGGCGGGTGCCAGGTTGAGATTCATTGGAAGAGTCCTTAGAAAATGTAGTCCATAAACAAAGGAGGTGGCTTACAAAACATTCGTTCGACCTATACTTGAGTATTGCTCATCAGTGTGGGATCCGTACCAGGTAGGGTTGACAGAGAAGATAGAGAAGATCCAAAGAAGAGCGGCGCATTTCGTCACAGGGTTATTTGGTAAGCGTGATAGTGTTACGGAGATGTTTAGCAAACTCAAGTGGCAGACTCTGCAAGAGAGGCGCTCTGCATCGCGGTGTAGCTTGCTGTCCAGGTTTAGAGAGGATGCGTTTCCGGATGAAGTATCGAATATATTGCTTCCCCCTACTTATACCTACCGAGGAGATCATGAATGTAAAATTAGAGAGATTCGAGCGCGCACGGAGGCTTTCCGGCAGTCGTTCTTTCCGCGAACCATAAGCGACTGGAACAGGAAAGGGAGGTAATGACAGTGGCACGTAAAGTGCCCTCCGCCACACACCGTTGTGTGGCTTGAGGAGTATAAATGTAGATGTAGTTGCCTCTCATAGTTTATCATCTGTTGTAACCAGCTGCTTCCCAAGATCAAACCTTCATTTAGTGTATCTAAAAGTGATTACAATAATAAAACGAGCAACACTACGGTATCTTTGAAGGTATTGCATAAAGGAGGGAAGTGTAGAGCAGTATGTACTCTGGAAGAAACTGAGATTTATAAATTCTTCGAAGGGTAACCAAAAAATATACTCAAACGGACATCAAGAAATTCTTAGAATATTGTAGTTATTTACTTAGTACTAGATGTATTCACTTTTAACTATGAGAGAAACCGTTATGTAACAAGTAGTCCACTCGAGGATGAGGCGATTAAGACAGACCACCTCAAATACATCCAGAATGAATAAACTCATCGGGGTAGGCGATTTGGTGAATTTCCAGAAGCTAGCCACTAATTTTTATCATTTGTAGTCGCCGAATTACGACATCAGCTTTTGTTTTCTTTTTTTGCAGTGGGACTCTATACCTATGTCTGTGGAATTTGGTATAAGCTTGTAAGAGAACTTCAACAATACAACAGGTATGGGACTTGATCAAAGAGTATCACGATAAAAGCTCTGCTATCTGGAGAAGGGGGTCGACAGACGTCAGACATGTTATACGAAATGTGAGGAACTGCGTAACTCAGGTACAGTTCGTCCGTTTATTATCACGCTATATGTAGCGAAAACTGCACCTCAAAATATTTATTCATGCTGGATACATTTCGGGTGGCCTGTCTTAGCTGCCTCACCTTGTACAATGGTTTAATTATCGGAGCCGCCTCGATGCGTGTCAGGATGACCTCGACTCGCACGTGGATCGTTTTGAGTCCTTTTGACGGCTTGGAAGGCAGGAGTCACGTTGAGGTCAGCTGCGGACGAACAATCGGTATGTGGACAAACAATGGCTCAAGATAAACAGTTCTTTATTAGTTTTATTAAAAATGAAACTCCTCCGGCTGTACTTAAGATTTCATATTTATTTGGCTACTAGTTTCGACGTTGCGTCAACGCCATCTTCAGGCCCGTACACTGTGACAATATCAATTGTGTGTGGCTGAGTACTGGAAGTCTGCGGTGAGACCAATACGTGCTTCACTTGGATGGCGGGCAGTTACTGTTCTCTTAAACACATCTCAGGTCTTCTATCCAACAGTTTGACACCATATCAGCCTGGCTTCTGCTCTAGCGCCTGAATGAAAGAAAATGCAACCCGCGTAGTGGCGTAGGCGTTGCGGACCCTCAGGCGCCGGAACCAACGCCTGGCTGATTTGGTGTCCAAATTTCTGAAGGTGCTTCTCTAAAGTGCTCAAGAGAGGTGCGTTGGTAGCGTCGAGGATGTTGGCGATCTGGGAGTTCTTAGGACACTTTGCCGTTTCATTCACGTACGTGTTATGGTTGCATCCACGTGTGATCACGACAGGATGGTTGAGAAAGGACGAGTACCCTTTACTGCTTCGGATCGCGATCAAATTTCGTCGAAGGGAGTTTTGAACGGTCCCCGGAGTTTCCAACCTGTACACGTGAGCTAAAATTGCTGTCGCCCTTCACTCCACAGGGATGCGACCATGTTCAATGGTGATGAGGCTCCACAATGTCTTTAGTGAAGGGTTGAAATGTCCGACGGTGTCAGCAATGTCACTGCAAATTGTTGTTTTCGACACTGAAATAACGCCTTGGGGAAAGGGCTGTCGTGTCGATTCTGAACGGTGGTGTGCCTCGGGAATGGATGTGTGTGATGTCCTTAGGTTAGTTAGGTTTAAGTAGTTCTAAGTTCTAGGGGACTGATGAGCTCAGAAATGAAGTCCCATAGTGCTCAGAGTCATATGAGCCAAAACCGTGTGATTTCAACGCTCGGATAAGACCTTCATCCCAGAGAAGTCAAAAGAAGGGTCGAAATGTGGGTAAGACGACCTTCCCATCGAGTGACATGACCACGGTGGCGTTGGACAGTATTTTGGTGAAATTTGTTGCCAATGTGACATCATTAACTCACCTTACAGCTCACTTGAACTTCCTAGCTGTAGCCTTTTCTTCGCAAGTGTCGACATCTTGCTGTTTGAAGCTTCTTCCAAGGGTGACGCCGCAGGGAGTCACGCTTTTGCACCATTGCAGAGGAACTCATTAAAAGTTTTCGCAACTGCGAATACGAACAACCATCAGTTGCAAAATGGAATGACGACAGTGAAAATTTTCGCCGAACCGGGATTCGAACCCGGTTTTTCCGCTTATCCGGAGCGATCGCTGATCATGCTACTTTCAAGTAAAATGTCTATCCTGTACGGGTGTATTTATAATGTATGTACAAGTATAGGTTGTTGACATATGGTTGGCGACATACGGAAGTTTGAGTCTGGCCATGAGCCGTGCACGGATAGCCAAATGGTAAGGCGCAGTTATGAACATATTTTATGTATTTCATAACGGCTGTAGCGGCCGCAGTGCCTGTTGCTTTGGACACATGGATGTCCAAAGGAACTTTGCCTTGCATTACAAAGGAATGCTGTAGGCACATTTGAGCCAAACATTTTATTGTTTTTTTTTCTTTTTTTTTTGGGGGCAGTGTACTTTTCTTGTCTAGCTCTCCGTCCCCCGCAATGTAAGCAGCGTGCAGTACCAGCCGAGGCACCGTCGCACCTGAGCACCGCAGTCCCTGCTGCACGCTGCAGAATCAATTTGATATTCTGCACCCAGCGCTACGACACTTCCGCCAGGCCATACAATTCCAACCTGCCTTATCGCTGTGCGTTCCCATTCACTCGGAGCATTTTCGCTCTTTCTCTTCGTGTATTTACCTTTCGTTCACGTGCCTTTTTCCTCTACTCAATCGAAGAGACGCACTTGTTCTACGTCCTACAACTTCTTTTCTTACCAGGCGGGACACAGGTCTGCGTTCTAAGTTAAAACAAAACTTGGATCCAACATCACAGAGGAGCCACTCGTGGTGTTTCGAACCTGAAGAAAGGACCGACGTACAAGTAGACGCATTGCTCAACATTCGCCGGTCGAACGTGCAGCACTGGAAATACTGAGATTTCACAAGACAAAATAGAAAAAAAACACACACATATCGGTAAATAACAAAAGTAATGAGACTCTCAGACTGAAGAAGAGGTTTCGCATGAAGTTCTTAGGTATTATTAGCACTTCCATTTCTGAGATTCCTAGTTACATCACCATCTTTATTCTCCATACATCTGAAAAATTTGTATGACATGGCATTTCGTAGTGTAATAAAATGTCTTTCCTTGAAGGAGGGAAAAACGGCATAGTCATGGAAATTCTTCTGTGTCAGGCATTTCAGGTTAGTTATAACTTCAGCGATTCCCTCCAGTGACTCGAATGGGTCTGTAAGAACTCACGTGGCCTCTTCTTGTGAATTCCTCATGTCAAAATTCAACGCTACATGGTAACAAATTAACTGGGCGGTACTGCATTGTACTTAGTACAAAGACTGGTTTCTTGTGTGCTGTTATTGTACCGAAATATGAACAGAATATGACACTGTTTATACCTGCCAATGAACCTATGTGTATTAGTGGTCAAGATATTTATTTGCAATGTCGGACTCCAGATGATACTTTTCTCTTCTCTAGCTGCATAATTTTCTCTACGTTGAGTAGCAGTTGCCAAAGTATGTTATCAAACATTAGACCTGTTCACGTAATTATGTTTCAGCTGTCACTTCTGTATCTATCATTAATGCCATTTCTCAGTCTTTTAATAGGCACCATGAGCCATAGTTCTCCCCCACATTTCTCTGAGGCAAATTATGCAATACTTATACATTTTATTATCCATCGGGATATCACCAATCCTGTCGTCAATATTGCACGATATAAAACACTTTTCATATATGCAGAATTTGTAACGGCTTATGTTCTGAATAACAAGCGCTTAATGTTCTTATCGTACGTGAAATGACTTATGCTGAAGAGGATATTGTGCTAGATTTAAAGCTGGCTGTGACACTACTCAAGAGAGCGGAGTCACTCGAACTGTCGCGACGGATCTTTGCGTAACGAGGTCGTGCCTGCACAGGAGCTGCATCATCGTCATCAAACCAAAGGTAAATTTGAAATATTTCTCATATACATTTTCTTCGGATCATCCTCATCCCCATCTGAGATTCTTAAGAGCGTTTACAACGTTGGCCGAAACACCGTACATGAACACTCACATAAAAGCTACCTAAATGATAACTCCCACAATTTACGTTATCTTTAACTAGCAACGCTCTACATCTACATGACTACTCTGCAGTTCACAATTAAGTGCTTCATCTGAAAGTCATTTCCCTACCGTTGCAATCTAGAACACCGCGCAGGATATATGAACACTTAAATCTTCCCGTACGACCTCTGATTTCTCTTATTTCATTACGATGATCATTTCTTCCCACGTAGTTGGGTGACAACGAAACATTTCCCGTTCGGAGGAGATAGTTGGTAACTCAAATTTCGTGAAAAGGTCCCGCCGCAACGAAAACCGACTTTGTTTTAATGACCGCCACCCCACCTCGCTTATCATACCCGTGACAGTGTCTCCCCTATATCACAGTGATACAAAATGGTGTGTCGCTCTTTTAACTTTTTCGATGTCCTCCGCCAAAACTATCTGGCAAAGATCGCATATGCACAGCAATTCCCCAAAACATGACGAACAAGTGTAGTGTAGGCAGTGTTGAGTGGTATTCAAGTAAACAAATTAGTGAAATCAAAGTGAAGTAGAAATTAGAATATAAATGAAAATCTTGGTTTAGTTTAGAGAGTTACATACTGGCAAACAGCGGGCAGAACAGCAGAGCAGAAGAGACAATTATCGTGAAGTCAGCAAGTTCCACGTAAGCGGGCGCTGTCGATTCAGCCGTCAGGGCATCGCCCGACCGGCTCACGTGTTTCTCAGTTGTCACATGTGAGCAAAGGCCCTTCGCCTACATTTCAAGAGCCAATGACCGTCGTTAAGAAGATTCTTCGAGAAGCTTTTCAACGTGACAGAAGAGGCAATGACCGGCTCACGTGTTTCTCAGTCGTCACATGTGATCAAAGGCCCTCGTCTACATTCCAAGAGCCAATGACCGACGTTAAGAAGATTCTTCGAGAAGCTTCTCAACGTGTCAGAAGAGGCAATGACCGTGAAGTCGTCCACCTCCAGTAAACTGAAGTGAATAAATATGCGAGACGCAGTGGGCCCGAGAGACGAAGAAGACGAAGAACTGAAGAAGCGTAGCAGTAGTTTTCAGTCAGTTTCGGTGCTGAAGAGCGTCATGCAAGAAGAGACTACATCATGCACAGACGCACCAAGTCCGCCGCTGTAATGGAATAGCAAGCAGCAGCCTCGGCGCCAGAAGACAGAAGTTAAAAGGTATTTGAAGTCTGATTTTTATGTACCCGGGTGACTCGTGAGGACGGGAAGGAGACGGCCTCACATCGCAGTCACCTGTGAGCTGGGATGAAGATCTGACAGCCGAAGCCTGGCAAGCGGGAGTCCGTGGTTCGAGTCCGGGACACTGGCCTTCCCCCGCCGCGCCGCTCCGCTGGCCGACGCACAACACGCGCGGCCGCTTAGAGAAGAGAAACACTGGGACGCCACGTCTAAGGTATCACCATCCGATGCACGACTTCGCTCTCAATAATTAAACGGGCCACCGCACGAGGCGCGTCTCCAGTCAGCTGGGTGAGACGACGACACGTGATACACACTGCCACGCGTAATCAGACGCCGCCGCCGCCGCTGCCGCAGCAGAAGGCTTCGCAAACGACACAGCTGCCGCTCTCCGAACCAGAACATCCAGTAAGATAAAGTTGTACGAAACTTTCAATAAAAGTTATCTTATGTAAAAATGCTGTTTCATTCTACCTCATACCCGAGCCAAGGAAGAACCCACCCTGCCCACATGTTGTTAAGAGAGAAAAATTTATTAATTTAATATTTTCACCCTGACAGAATGCTTTAGAATGCTCATCCTGACAATTGACAGATTCAAAAGATAAAACCCACTTACATTTAGTGACAGAAGTGTTACATTTAGTATCACAAATGTTACAGCAGGTACTGTAATACACCTCTTGCACCTTCTTAGTGCTCTGCCAATAAATCACACTATTTGGTTAGCTTTCTCCACAATATTGTCTGTGTGATCGTTCCAATTTAATTTATTCGTAATTGTAATCCCAAAGTATTTAGCCAAATCCACATTCCCGAGATTTGTGTGATTTATCGTGTAACCGAAATTGACGGGTTCCTTTTAGAACTAACGTGGTTGACAACACACTTTTCCTTATTCAGAGACAATTCCCACCTTTCGAAACATACGGATATTGTTCCCAAGTCATTCAATCACTTTTGCTCTTCTGTTGACCTTACTAGACATTTAATGGCAGCATCGTCTGCAAACCATCTAAGAGGCTGTTCGGATTGTCTCCTAAATCGTCTCTATAGATCTGGAACACCAGAGGGCCTATAACACTTCACTGGGGAACGCCATATATTATTTCTGTTTTAGGTGATGACTTTCCATCAGTTACTTCGAACTGTGACCCTTCTGACAGGAAATCGCGAAACCAGTCCCACATATGAGTCAATACTTCGTAGTCACGCAGTTTTATTAGAAGTCAATTTGAGGTCCACTGTCGATAGCATTCATTACTTCGTATGAAGAAAGTGCTAGTAGTGTTTCACAGGAACGATATTTTCTTAATCGAAGCTGATTACTTGTTAATACGTCGTTTTCGTGGAGGTAAATCATGATTTTCGAACGGAGTACATGTCCAGAACTCTACTGTATATAGACGTCAATGACATGGGTTTGCAATCCAGCGGCTTACTCATATTCCCTTTCTTGAGGAACGGTATTATCTGTGAGACTTTCGTCTTATATTGTAAATATAAGACGTAAACCGTGATGAAGCTTTCGACTTTGTTGGTAATACGGTTCCATCTTCGAGGCTAGAGACGCTGAGGACTTCAATTCATCTATAACTTACTTTTTCAAGAAAGAATTCTTTTCCTTTAATATATATGAAAATCGACAGTTTCTTCCCCTGTCCTTCACATAACCGACGAATGTTAATTCTTTATTCTTACAAGCCGATCCTTGTTTATCAGACTCACTTTTATTGCTGTTGCCTGTCAGCGTTTTACATCCTCTCCACTTCGTCCATCGTCAGTTAAACTCATCTGCTTCTTTCAGTGTCTCGTCTCGAAGTTTAATTCCCGCTGATCGTCTGGTGGAGATACAAGCATTAAAAATTAATTTCTGTCAAAGAAAACAATCTTTTATTTTGAAGCCCTCAGTACTTCGTTGTCTCAGTGTATTAAAGTCCGTCCACCATTGTGTAGCCAATCGAATGAAAACGTTTTTCCATTAATTTCATATAGAAATTAGAGAAAAATCGGTTTGATCCACAGTATGTAAATATTTATTAAAAATTTTAGCCACAAATACACACTTAGGTGATATTAACATTCTTTATTAGATTTATACAGCTGAAAAGGCAGCGTTAGTGAAGAGCATTTTGTAGTAAAGCATTCTACGCATTTACTAACAGTGACTGTTCTTCATTTCTCATGCTGTTTCTATTCAGACATTTGAGTGGATGATAGGTCATTTAGGGAACCTGTTCCCAGCCCTATGCATTACTCTTCCCTTGAAGAGGAAGTACCTTCAGATAAAAAAATTTGTAGGGCGGATTTGTTATTCCATCGAAAGTAAATCCAAACGTAAATAAACGTTCTCATGCTACAGACTTCAACAAACGAGAGTGACAAAACACTCTTGTTTCAATCCCGTCTCCGAATGTTATTAGTATACTATCTTGTTTGTTATGATAATTGAAGTAAAGACCACTCCACATAGCCTTCGATAATAAAAAACTATATCGACAGCAAAAAACTCCATTGTCCTCGCAGGCGTAAAGCTCATACTCATAAATAAACGTTAACGAATAAAATGCTAAGCAGCAGACGTGCTGTCATTGCCACAGAAGATCGAGCAACTTTTGTGGCGCTACGGTGACGAAGGGCACGACTTCCTCTTGGATATTGGACGGGGGACAAGTCAAGGGTCCATCAAAAAGAGGAAAGAGTGCCGAGCGTTGACTTCCGCCTTCTCCTCGGGCGAAAAAGTTGAAAACACAACTATCCGCAAATAATTTTTTTTGACTGTATTTTGGGATGCTCCCAGAGTTATTTTTCTCATTACATAGAGACTCTAAAGCATCTACATCATCACGTTCTTCGTGTTAGGGGTAGCCAGGCGCCAATAATCTTGCAACATGACAACGCTCTTCCAAACGCCTCGCCCGCAAACTGAAGAGGCTCCACGAAACCCGGAGTTTGAGCCGATTTCACAACCTTCTCACTCCCCCGACCTTGCGCCTTTCGACTTTCATTTTGTACTCTACTCAAGAGCGATCTTATTGGGAATCATTACACCTCCGAAGATGAGGTAAAAGCAGCTGCGAGGTGCTGTATTCCAGAAAAGTCGAAAGAATTTTTCATTGATGGAATGAAAAAAACTTGTTACTCGTCTTAAAAGTGGCTAAGTCGAAAAATCAAAATATGATTTTGAAACTTATTTCAATAACTTACCAGCAGCCATAAAAAGCTTAACAACCAATGAAATTCAGTTTAGGAGAAGCCTAAAGGATTTATTGGTAGCCAGCTCCTTTTACATAATTGATGAATTTCTCAGTTGGACCAACTGTATATATATATATATATATATATATATATATATATATATATATATATATATATATATATATATATATATATATATAATCAGAGGGCTAAATAAAGGTGGTTGAAACTTCACTGTGTGCCATTGTCCTGGGTACATCTCGACACAGCTCATGGCGTAAAATCATGTGATAACATTGAAGGCGATTCATTCATCTTGGCTTACAAGAAAAAAACGGTTTATATGAGTAAATGAAGTGACTGCATTTTATGTTGTAAAACTAAACGCATGTTAACTGACGTTTAGATGGTTTCTCAGCACATCTTATTTGTGAAATTATAGTGGAACAAAATATCCCATTTGTTATGAGTACGCCCTCCCCCTCCCCTTACACACTCTAAGCCAGCATTTCTGGTTAATAACAGAACTGTAATTCTAAGATAACATACATACATAACAAATAACATAGTTAATATCATGATTACCATTTTATTTGCAGGGAGCATCGGTAAACACATGAAATTTGCTTTAGTTAAATGCCCATGTACAGCCCTGAATGACTACATGTTTTCGACTGATTAGTTATTCTCAGAAGCCTTATAACGTTTACATTAGAACAGATTTACTTTCATTCCAATTGATCCGTAGTGAGGAGGTCCTCCAGGATATAGAACATGTAAGAAAAACAATAATACATGGCAAATATTTACAACTAAAACAAATAAGCTAATGTATCTTCCACAGGTCCCTAGTGGAATCATCGTCTTTTGTTTTAATGGACTCTATATGAAACGATCATTTTACAACACTCATTTACTAAGATCCCATTAATGAACTGAAGTAAAAATTTAAAAATAAATATATTTTTTGATTTATAAGGTAATAATCATATAATAATAGAAGTACTACACTACTTGTTTACAATGAACACATTACTGCACTGAAATGGTGCAGAAGTTAGAGTGTAAGAAGCTTTGTTGATATTTCATGATACCCCCTAGATGTTTTTGATTGTAAAGATTTTATGTTGGACATTACTTCTGCTGGTGTAGTGAGGCTCAAAATCATATTATGGAAGTTACTTGAAATGTCTGGTCTGAGGTATCCCATGGCAGCATCTACAGAGCCTGACAACACCATCTTTTCAGTAAAACTTATAAAATGTTTGTTAAAAAGTTCTGCAACACTATAGACATCTGTCACTAATGTATCATTTACTCTTAATGCTATTTTCCCCTCTTTGAGTCTGGTTCTAATGGTCTCCTCCTTCACTACATCCCAAATTGTCTTTATTTTGTTATCTGATATGACTATGTTTTCCTTGTAATATATTTGCTTTGACGTCCAGATTACTGTCTTAAATAGTTTGCAGTATTTCTTGTAATGTGCTATAGCATCAACATCAGAACGGTTTTGGATAGACAGATACAGTTTTATTTTTGTTTTACAAGATTCCTTGCATAGTCCATGGCTTCTTTGTAGACTTTGCTCTAACCTTGGTTAGTTTTGGGGAAAACTGTGTTCAAATAAGGTAAGCACTTTATTAGCAAAAGTGTTATATTTTTCATTCATGCCACGAGCACTGTAAACTTCAGTGAATGTCTGAGTAGTGTCGTTAAATAAACAATGTTTTTGCTTATTGATTACCCTCTTCAGATTTAACAGATTTTATATGCTGTTCAGTATTAACATCTGAAGAATTCAGTAGTATTGTAGCTGTCAAACTACGTGATGAAACTGAAATTAACAAGGAAAAAAATGGAAACCCTGGGACATGTGCATAAAAATGGGATCAAGACTTAGGAAACTCTGCAAGCACATGACAGAAAAAAAACTCTCTGGTGGCAAATCAATTGGTAGATAAGGCAGACTCGCCAAATCAGAAAAAAAACCCTCACAGATTATTATGGTCTAGCCATGAGGAGAAACAGCGAAAATGTCAGCGAGACGAGAAAAGCAATTTGTGGAACTGTTTCACCGAATACCCACTGATTGGCATCCACAGAATTGCTTGTGTAAAAGAGGGAAACGCTTCATGATCCGAGTATAATAGCTGTAAAGCAAATGGACAAAAACATCACATGCACACCTCATGCCAGAAACTATTATAGTGAACTTAAAGCCAATATATACAGATCTTTCAGATTCAAAACTTCTGGGAAAATGTTTGTATGGCAAAACACTGAATCTGGAAGGAAGTTTCAGCAGTTGAATTTAGAAATACTTGACAAAATCTGTTTTTGTTGGCATGTCATATTTCAGATAGGTGTGATGGACGCCATAATATATTTCAATGAGGGAGTAACAAGCAGATTAAGAACAATGAGCGGACTAGGAGTCAAAACTGGGGATAACATGAAAAATGGGCTGCTATGAGTGGACAGGCAACTTGTCACTGAATCTGGAAAAGCTGCTGAAGCGTGACAAAGTTTCAGTTTTCCATAATCAACGATTTTGGATACCTCGGTATCATAGTCTCATCCAGTATTAAAGCAACAAAAACAAAATTTTGCATGAATAATAATACAGTGCTTGCCTACACAGTGAACCACATTATTCAACAATGTATCAGATATTTTAAGTTGGAGCATGTCATATATTCTTAAATTGTTGGGAGAAAAAATTGCTAAAAAACATCTGTTGAAAAGTACACAAAGCAATAATTTGTTGACTATTCCTGGTTTACTGTTTGGCAAGTCGATAATTAAAAGAATAAAATTTGTTTTGACTTTTTTATTTTGAATAGTATGGAAATACTGTTCACCTAAGATAATAATTACACGTAACTCAATAAGTAATATAAAAATCCATATTAACTTGATTGGTTGGTTGGTTTGTAGGAGAAGATCAAACAGCGAAGCCAGCAGTCGCATCGTATTAGAGAAAGATGCGGAAGGAAGTCGGCCATACCCTTTTCAAGGAACCATTCCGGCATTTTCCTGAAGAGATCTGGGGAAATCATGGAAATCTTGAATCTAGATGGCCGGACGTGGGTTTGAACCGTCGTTCTTCCGAGTACGCGTCCAGTGTGCTAACCACTGCACCACTTGTCTCCGTAAATATCCACTCCTCTTATGTATTCCACCGTTTTAAATTGTTTTCCCAAAGTGGTCACAGTGTACTAATTATTTGGTTAACGTGTTATTCCAATATCTAACATAGCTTTTGAGTTATTAAAGTTCAATGTACTATTGAAAGCTGCAGGTCATGACATCCAGACACACTTAATCAGTTGTGAAGTGACTCATGTATAGACAGACAAGGTGATAGCTCCCTCACTAATCCGAATTCAGCTATACAAACACTCCAGACAAAGAAGCAGTCCCCTCCCCGAACCCCCCCCCCCCCCCCCGCCACCCGCCCAGGAGACATCCCGCTAGTACGGTGTAACAGAAGCCTTCACAATGGCGGCAATATGGCGAGGAAGAGATTCTACAAGTTTGTTCAAGTGTCCCATATACAGCTGAAACTACCGATTCATAATTTAATCCGGTAGAGCCGCCCACTGTCCCACACAGAGCCAGACATTTTGAGAGATTAGGATCGGGTCATACAACTGGCTAATCGGGGTACGACACGATCAAACCAGCGCAATATGCATGTAACCCTGTAAACATCGCTATTATCACATTGGAAGACGAGAAGGTCCACAGGACAATAATCTTAAAGATGCAGAAGAGAGGCCAACAATTCGTAACCGAGAATGTTGAAATAAACGTAATGGTTGAGGAACCTGAGTGAAAGGGCCCAAATGAATTGGAGTGGCAATCATTAAAACAAAGGCATTTTTCGTTGCGACAGGATCTTCTCATGAAATTTAGATCACCAGTTTTCTCCTCTGATTGCGAAAACATTCTGTTTTCACCCACCTACATAGGGAGGAATGATCATCACGATAAAATAAGAGAAATCAACTCTCACACCGAAAAATTTAAATGCTCGTTTTTCCCGCGCGCCTTTCGAGAATAGAACGGTAGAGAGACAGCTTGAAGGTGGTTCATTGAACCCTCTGGCAGGCAGTTTATGGTGAATAGCAGAGTAATCATGTAGATGGAAATGTAGAACATTTAACAGAAGGAACTGCATGTCGTGGTCTGAGAGGCCATTGATTATTGGGGGTTGTAATATAATTTTGTTCATTGGACTTTGCTGTGAAGAGACTATCAATGGCTGTTTGCGAGCAATTGGCTACCCCAGTTGGGAGCTTTATAGAGGGAATTAAGTTGAATGATAGTTTTACTAACTCAAATAAGTTCTTATTGGAAGAGTCTTTAAGGAAATATGCATTGAAGGCACCAGAAAACATTATTTCTTTGTTGTTGGCTGTTAAATGGTCCAGTACAGCTTCAAGGTGGTTTATGAACAGGTTAAAATTACCTGCAAGTGCTCGATATACACTTAATATTATGAAGGATTTTTTGGGAAAATCTGCTTGTGTTGCACATGCTTCCATATGCTGTTATAGGCAAAATTTATGAATGCCTAAGTTCTCAAATTTATTACAGTTCCTGATGAATGTGGCAACCATTCCCTTTCTCTATTTCTGCCCTACAAAAGTGAGATCCAACCCAAATCCTGTAACACTTGGAAAGTTCTATACTAGTGGTCACATGAAGTTCAGAGAGAAAGATTATGTTAGCTGGGTTTGATGACTCTAACTCATCTATGCAGATACTTAATTCACTAATTTTATTTCTCAGTCCCCGAATATTTTGATGCAATGAAGATAGCTGACATCTCACCTTGACTGAGTTAAATTTGGGAGGAATTGAAATTTCTACTAATTGTTGAAAATTCTTAACCAACAGCTGTTAATGCTGATGTAATAAGCTAGAATTATGTTTTTTGGTTGCGTTCGTTAAATGAAGTTTTGTCTCAATCCCAACCTCTCTTAATACTTCGTTTCTTTCTGTCCTCTCTACCCTAAAGAAGGGTATTTTCTGAAGCCTATAACCACTGGTATTTTATCACTCATGACAGTGCCTCGCCCCTTTAACTTTCCTGCTATTTTCCCAACCAGTTTACCCTTTCCTTTCCTGTTGAGGTAAAGGCTCTGCCTAGTATAATCCCACCTATTGAGAGACTCAGCAGGAACCACACCAATGTGTGAACCTGCACCCGACATAAGCAGCAGTTCCAACTCCAAATTAACTCTCTTAACAGAAGAATTCAAATGGGGTCGGTCATGGAACTCAAGAATAGATACAAACTCAACACTAGTATGCTTCGATGCTAATGCAGTCTTTGCCAGATCACTCTCTATGCTGTACCCAGAATATCTGCCAATATTATTACCAATAACAATAGTGTCTTCCTTAGTGAAATCTTTACGAAGTGACCCTAAATCCTCCATCACCTGCTTCAGGCCAGCACTAGGTTTAAAAAAACTCGTAACCTGGTATTCTGATCCTAGTTCATCCTGCAAAAGTTGGCCAACACCTCATTCATGGGAACTACCTAATAACAACACTTTCATTATCTTTACTGATTTCCCTATATTCTTACTTTTCAATTTGCTGCTGAACGTTTGTTGTGCCCTGTCTACATCTGCAACTGCTTGAGTCCCACCAGCTTCTAACTGAAGCAACAGGTCAAATCTATTTTCCACATTCACCACGAAGCTGTCAGACCAAGTTCCAGGCCTGTTACTCCTGTTGCCTGTTGCCACTTCCCACATCTCTTTACCCTTCTCCCTCCTTAATTTGTCAAGATCTGCCCTGGCCTTGTCAAACTCAGCCTGTAGGGTGGCAATTTTCCCCTCCTGTTCTAGTATCTTCCCATCTCTACTACATATCCTACAAAACCCTAGACTTGTGTCCTTTACTTCCCCTACTCCCACACCACTAAGTCACCCACATGGAAAAACCTCAGCACCCGTCACACCAAAGCCCAGACCTAACAATTCTACGCCAAGTCAAGCACTTTTCACTCATGATAAACGTAATAGTTTGTTAAGAATAAGTCAGTTAAATTACAATACACACGAAAATATTATTGCACAAATTTGGCCTATACACAACTGTATGTAAACAAAAACTACAGTGCAAAGTTTCTGAAATAACAACTTAAACTTTACACTACTTTCTGGAAATGAGGGTTAAATAATGAACAGGTGCGCTATAGTTAAATTTCTCGAGAGAGCAAACAACAGTTAAACGACATTCTATAGATTTGCTGCGGCAAAACGCAAACAGAAAATGCGACTGTAACCCGAATGTACAATCTTTTCGCGTTTTCTGCTGTATTACGTGAAGAAAAATGAAACCTTAAATGGTACGCTTAAAAAGCACACTAATACACCTGTTTACCACGTAATCAGTACCAAACTAAATGTTATTATAATCTAAAATGACGTATTCTTACAAGAACAACAAAACTCGCGGTAGCCGTTTGGCTGCAGGGCTGCTGATATACTTTATAAATATATAACTATACTACACACAATTTAAAAGTGATGCGTGTTCTACAGCTGTCATTGGTAAAGGAGTATTTACGATATCACCCTCAATTTTATGTTCTTCAGGTAGCTGTTTAGTTCATCAATGTAATGTCACTACGTCTCTGTTTGTATACTGGTTATTACTGTTTATAGGAATACTGATAATGATCAAACAGTCGACTCCGGCATAGCAATTGAAAAATTTCCGTGAAAATTTGAATGGCATAAACTCTACAGTTAGTAGACGTAATGACTCTATTACGTTACTCCTCAGAATACATGCATCATATAAAAACAGTGTTTTCATTGAGGTGGGATGTACTACTTTACAAATAATTGTTCCTCTGGCACTATCTACGTGTCTTAGCATACTTTTCGTAAGATTGTTCATGTCACAAATTTTAGCTAAGGACAGCTAATTATACATGCCGCCCTACTGACAGGTCATATTAGGATGCTATCAGACGTGGAACTAACTTTGAAAAGTTAATGATCCCTCAAGTCAAATAACATTTTATGCCCTACGTTTCTGTGTGTTGTGGAGTGTGGCTACAATTAAACTTTCGCTACTTTAGCTAGTGAAGACAGAAACCTATTTACCGTACGGGTACCCAGCTTCATAGGAATGATGTTCACACTGTGTACAGCAAGATTTGGGTTGTTAGTAGCGTTAGTGTCATGACTTGCCATTAGCCGCCGATATTGGTACGGCAACGCAGGAGGACCAAGTGAATGCACAGTGGCGAACGTAATATTGTTCGCCAACACGTGATGTTCAAGACTCTACTCGATGGAAGTGCTTTGGACTCAACTGTTTTGATGCACGATGAAGCTCCACGTTACATTGCTCGTGACGTCACTCGGTTACTCCGTAACACATCTGGAGAAAACCGAATCATTGGCTGATTATTCTAAACTGCATGGCCACCAAGATCACCAAATTTGAACTTTGATTTCTGACTGTGGGGTTACCGAAATGACAGGGGCGCTGACAAACGCCGCAGGTTAAGATGAGCATAGCGACAGAGGCAGCCAACATCCCTCCTGACATGGTTCAAGCAGCAGTAGAGCAATTTCTGGCCCGGTTCCAGGTTGTCTTGGTTACAGATGCTCGTCACGTGGAACGACGTTTGTAACCTGGAACGTAGATATGATACGCAATTAACGAATGCTACCCTCTCATGTCGAAATTAAACGTGTTTCTTCAACGGTTTGCTCGTTATTTGCCTTCCGCATGTCCTTAAATATGTTTCCACAACGTTTCATTGCCCTACGATAGCTTGATTTTCATGGGGATCGTCTCAAGTAGCGCAAGTTTCATTATAACCATCCACATATGAAAATGAAGGGAGGCAACGTCGTCATGGACACCCGAATTTTTTATCAGTCCATTTTTCTAAACGCGATGATTTCTCTGCTGCTAGCATTCATTTCATAGGGGCCATAGGACACAATATTTGCTGGCCCTGTAAGAGGTGGGGGTAAGTTGTCGTATAATGTATTGTCTTATGGCGCAACACATTTGTGATATTACTCATGTTCATCAAATTCTTTCGGACGTAAATATGCATTCTCACACTGACGATTAATAGGGGTATGGTATGAAGTCAGTTATTTTTCTGTGTTTTTATACTAATTAGTTTTCAAGCCGCTATAGGATCTTCAGTGATGAGGTGTTACATGGACGTTACCTGGATCATGTGCAAATTCATTTCTATAATGCACATTTTGACACACACACATATATAGTATTTGCCTGCACTTGGTTATTCAATAAACAAACATCGAACGTCAGTAGAAACCACAGTTGCGTGAAAACCATGAAAGTCAGTTAATGTTGTAATGAACCGTATTGATATACAAAAAGTAATTGCACATGACACCCTTCACAAATCTCCCCTTTATATCACAGTTACAGTGTGGTGTAATCTACAATGGTTTCTGTCGGCTGTTCCAAAGTTAGTAGGGGGGCGGGGGTAAATGATAATGTGATTTTCTGGCCTCAAAATTAGCCTCGTCTGTAAAATATGTGGTAAAAGCATTAATATGGTACATCTATAATACACAAAAATAACATACTCGACACAACATATATGCCTGTACATTATATTCCGTGTTGTAACAAGTGGAACTGTGATGTTGACGTATTAATTCACATTCGTCGACTTCATTAAGAACTATACATCAGTTAGTTGTATCTATGTTTTATGTCACTCATGCTTTCCAATTTCGTTAATTTTTAATTGTGCTTCTACGGTACCCGTAATAATGTACGATACACAAAATAATGGCTAATATTTTATTAAATGCACCTGTTAAATTTATTCTTTTTTATGTCCGCTTGTACTCAGTTAGAACAAGCACGTAAGAGACATGTTAGGCAACGTTTCCCATGTCATCATGCGTATATCTTTCCCACTCCAGATTAGATTAACTTCCGTCTTCGCAAAACCGGCAGCAGACAGTTACGCATTGTGCCACTAGATAGCAGCACCTGGTGGCCAGGCATGGACAGTTACGAGAGCCGCCTACAGATGGCAAACTGGATACTCAAAACGGATAAAGCATACGTAAACTGAAAGTCTGACAGGGAACATAATGTTTGCTATCAGCACATTACTTACCAGTGATATGATATAGGAAATGTGAGAAATGAACTGCTTGAGGAATATAAATTCTGTAGGAGGCTTGGAATCTTGTCCTGCCTATTGCTGAGTCGTTAGAGCAAACCATCACAAAAAAGGATAATTTTCTGCAGGTCTTTTTAAGACAAGTGAGCCTTCAATGTAAATGCCCGTTCTAGTGAAAGGAAAGATAAGAGTAAAGCAGGACCGTACCCAGTTAGTTCGCCACTTCACCAATTAATTACTAATTGGTAATTCAATTCTTACCGAATAACAGCGTTAACTGTAGAACTAAAATTAATTTAAATTTTCAGAAAACACATTGAAGATTCACAATTGTATAGTTATTACAATGAAAGTCAATTTACTGCAACAAAAAGTAATTTAATCCACTGTGTTTGACGGTACCGCTTTTACACGTTCTATAAGTTGCAAACACAATCCTGATCTGTGTTGGTGATCAAGTATTCGATTTCAGAGAAATGAAATACAGGAACTACCAACTATAAAAAAATGTAATAAATCGCAGCATCAAGATAATGGAATATGTTTAGTACAACATAAATTGAAGTGCCGGTGATAATAAATGGTTGTTTTAATATGGTGAAACTTTAATTTAGTTCTTAATGCTGCGACTGTGATTAATGTTAATCACTGCAGTGTAGAAACGTTTGCTGAATGAAACCACGAGTTATATGACAGTTTAAGGACTGGCGAAATTGACGTGAGGAAACGTCGAAACATGTTACCAACAACATGTCGTGGTTGAAACTACGTAAATCTGTTTGATGACGAAGGTGAAGATAGAGTTTACGAATTTCACCTTTAGTCAAGTAAATCAATGTTACTTGCAAAAGTTAGACTGTTTTCGTTTTTTCTTCAAAAGACGCTGGATTTTCGGAAGTTCACACTAAATGCATACACACACTCGGAAGTTAACTGGAAATTAAAAGACATTCAAATGTAGTGAATGCTCCTTCATGACCACAAGTCTTTTCCTCCTCCGCTGATCCATTATCCTCAGCTTCAGTTAATATACAGAAACAATTTCATTTCCGTCATTTTTTTTCTTTCCCTGAGGTTGATGAAGACCTTTCTTTGGTCCATAAAGGAATGTAACTGTATGCACAATGGTACACATGGTATGCTCACAGCCTGCACACAACATTTCTTTTAATCGTAATGTGCACTTTCAGCAGAAGGTGCCAACTTGTTTGTCGTGTACCATTCAAAGATAGTTCAGTCTACACCTAAGCTACAATTTCATTTGAATGTATCGTGTACGATGATGTATGTATCATACCGTGTTGTAACCTGAGACCAACGTCACTGTGATGGAAATAAAAATTCCACTTCCATCACATGTACCAAGTCAGTATACAAGAATTTTCAGTTGAGTTTCAAAAAGTTGGGTATATTCTCTTAGACATTTTTCCACTAGTTCTTCTTAAATTATATATTTGCATTTATTATGATATTTGACATCAACATTTCTTTTGGAACTCTGTAGGCCTACTACTGTTACTCAACTTGTAGTTGTGTCTAGCAAATCACCATCCGCATTAGAAATCACATACAAAGTTCAGAATGGCTCACAATAAAACGATCATTGTAATTTCTGCATCATGAGCTGATATGTACAGCTCGTGCAGAAACCAGACGACAGTTATATCAGTCTAGGTGCATGCAAGAGAATCAGTGGTTGAGAAAGGAGGCAGACAGATTTGTAGCCTGTGCCAGTGTTATTCAATCTCTACATTGAGCAAGAATTCAAGGAAACAAAAGAAAAATTTGCAGTAGGAATTAAAGTACAGGGGCAAGAAATAAGAAGTTTGAGATATGGCATTGTAATTCTGTCAGAGACAGAAAAGGACTTAGAAGAGCAGCTGAACAGAATGGACAGTGTCTTTAAAAGAGGATATAAGATGAACATCAACAAACAAAAACAAAGACAACAGAATGTAATCTAATTAAATATGATGATGCGGAGGGATTTAGTTTAAGAAACGAGACACGTAAAGTAGTAGTGACTTTTGTTATTTGAGCATCAAAATAGCTGTTGATAGCCGAAAATAGAGGATATAAACTCTATACTGGCTGTGGCAAGAGAAGCGTTTCTGAATAATAGAAATATGTCAACATCTGATATAGATTTAATTGCTAGGAAGTCTTTTTCTGGAAGTATTTCTATGGAGTGTAGCCTTACATGAAAGAGATATATGGACGATACACAGTTTAGACATGAAGAAAATGGAATCTTTTGAAATATGGCACTACAGAGGACTGCTGAAGATTGAGTGGGTAGACCACATAACTAATGAGGTGGTACTAAATTGCATTTGGGCTAAAAGAAATTTGCGACACAAGCTGCCTAGAAGAAGGGATCAGTCAACAAGAGAGACACTCGGACGTCTTTTTTTTTTTTTTTTTTTGGGCATCAGTCTACTGACTGGTTTGATGCGGCCCGCCACGAATTCCTTTCCTGTGCTAACCTCTTCATCTCACAGTAGCACTTGCAACCTACGTCCTCAATTATTTGCTTAACGTATTTCAATCTCTGTCTTCCTCTACAATTTTTTGCCCTCTACAGCTCCCTCTAGTACCTAGAAGTCATTCCCTCATGTCTTAGCAGATGTCCTATCATCCTGACCCTTCTGCTTATCAGTGTTTTCCACATATTCCTTTCCTCTCCAATTCTGCACAACATCTCAAATGCTTCGATTCTCTTCTGTTCCGGTTTTCCCACAGTCCATGTTTCACTACCATACAATCCTGTATCTAGACGTACATCCTCAGAAATTTCTTCCTCAAATTAAGGCCGGTATTTTATATTAGTAGATTTCTCTTGGCCAGAAATGCCTTTTTTGCCATAGCGAGTCTGCTTTTGATGTCCTCCTTGCTCCGTCCGTCATTGGTTTTTTACTGCCTAGGTAGCAGAATTCCTTAACTTCATTGACTTCGTGACCATCAATCCTGATGTTAAGTTTCTCGCTGTTCTCATTTCTACTACTTCTCATTACCTTCGTCTTTCGCCGACTTACTCTCAAACTATACTGTATACTCATTAGACTGTTCATTCCGTTCAGCAGATCATTTAATTCTTCTTCACTTTCAATCAGGATAGCAATGTCATCAGCGAATCGTCCCATTGATATCCTTTCACCTTGTATTTTAATTCCACTCCTGAACCTTTCTTTTGTTTCCATCATTGCTTCCTCGATGTACAGATTGAAGAGTAGGGGTGAAAGGCTACAGCCTTGTCTTACACCCTTCATAATACGAGCACTTCGTTCTTGATCGTCCACTCTTATTATTCCCTCTTGGTTGTTGTACATATTGTATATGACCCGTCTCTCCCTATAGCTTACCCATACTTTTTTCAGAATCTCGAACAGCTTGCACCATTTAATATTGTCGAACGCTTTTTCCAGGTCGACAAATCCTATGAAAGTGTCTTGATTTTTCTTTAGCCTTGCTTCCATTATTAGCCGTAACGTCAGAATTGCCTCTCTCGTCCCTTTACTTTTCCTAAAGCCAAACTGATCGTCACCCAGCGCATTCGCAATTTTCTTTTCCATTCTTCTGTATATTATTCTTGTAAGCAGCTTCGATGCATGAGCTCTTAAGCTGATTGTGCGATAATTCTCGCACTTGTCAGCTCTTGCCGTCTTCGGAATTGTGTGGATGATGCTTTTCCGAAAGTCAGATGGTATATCGCCAGACTCATATATTCTACACACCAACGTAAATAGTCGTATTGGTGCCACTTCCCCCAATGATTTTAGAAATTCAGATAGAATGTTATCTATCCCTCTTGCCTTATATGACCGTAAGTCCTGCAAAGCTCTTTTAAATTCCGATTCTAATACTGGATACCCTATCTCTTCTAAATCGACTCCTGTTTCTTCTTCTATCACATCAGACAAATCTTCACCCCCATATAGGCTTTCAATGTATTCTTTTCACCTATCTGCTCTCTCCTCTGTATTTAACAGTGGAATTCCCGTTGCACTCTTAATGTTACCACCGTTGCTTTTAATGTCACCAAAGGTTGTTTTGACTTTCCTGTACGCTGAGTCTGTCCTTCCGACAATCATATCTTTTTCGATGTCTTCACATTTTTCCTGCAGCCATTTCGTCTTAGCTTCCTTGCACTTCCTATTTATTTCATTCCTTAGCGACTTGTATTTCTGTATTCCTGATTTTCCCGGAACATTTTTGTACTTCCTCCTTTCATCAATCAACTGAAGTATTTCTTCTGTTACCCATGGTTTCTTCGCAGCTACCTTCTTTGTACCTATGTTTTCCTTCCCAACTTCTGTGATGGCCCTTTTTGGAAATGTCCATTCCTCTTCAACTGTACTGCCTACTGAGCTATTCCTTATTGCTGTATCTATAGCGTTAGAGAACTTCAAACGTATCTCGTCATTCCTTAGTACTTCCGTATCCCACTTCTTTGCGTATTGATTCTTCCTGACTAATGTCTTGAACTTCAGCCTACTCTTCATCACTACTATATTGTGATCTGAGTCTATATCTGCTCCTGGGTACGCCTTACAATGCAGTATCTGATTTCAGAATCTCTGTGTGACCATGATGTAATCTAATTGAAATCTTCCGGTATCTCCCGGTCTTTTCCAAGTATACCTCCTCCTCTTGTGATTCTTGAACAGGTTATTCGCTATTACTAGCTGAAACTTGTTACAGAACTCAATTAGTCTTTCTCCTCTTTCATTCCTTGTCCCAAGCCCATATTCTCCTGCAACCTTTTCTTCTACTCCTTCCCCTGCAACTGCATTCCAGTCGCCCATGATTATAAGACTTTCGTCCCCCTTTACATACTGCATTACCCTCTCAATATCCTCACACTTTCTCTATCTGTTCATCTTCAGCTTGCGACGTGGGCATGTATACCTGAACATCCGTTGTCGGTGTTGGTCTGCTGTCGATTCTGATTAGAACAACCCGGTCACTGAACTGTTCACAGTAACACACCCTCTGCCCTACCTTCCTATTCATAACGAATCCTACACCTGTTATACCATTTTCTGCTGATGTTGATATTACCCGATACTCATCTGACCAGAAATCCTTGTCTTCCTTCCACTTCACTTCACTGACCCCTACTATATCTAGATTGAGCCTTTGCATTTCCCTTTTCAGACTTTCTAGTTTCCCTACCACGTTCAAGCTTCTGACATTCCACGCCCCGACTCGTAGAACGTTATCCTTTCGTTGATTATTCAATCTTTTTCTCCCCCTTGGCAGTCCCCTCCCGGAGATCCGAATGGGGGACTATTCCGGAATCTTTTGCCAATGGAGAGATCATCATGACACTTCTTCAATTACAGGCCACATGTCCTGTGGATACACGTTACGTGTCTTTAATGCAGTGGTTTCCATTGCCTTCTGCATCCTCATGCCGTTGATCATTGCTGATTCTTCCGCCTTTAGGGGCAATTTCCTACTCCTAGAACAAGGGAGTGCCCTGAACCTCTATCCGCTCCTCCGCCCTCTTTGACAAGGCCGTTGGCAGAATGAGGCTGACTTCTTACGCCGGAAGTCTTCGGCCGCCAATGCTGATTATTTTATCAAAATTTAGGCAGCGGCGTGGATCGAACCCGAGACCGAAGACGTCTTCATTAAGAATCAAAGACGCTACCCCAATACCACGGTGTACACACACATGTTAAGGGATAAAAATCGTAGAGGGAGATCAAGAGACGAATACAGTAGGCAGATTCAGAGGGATGTGGATTACGTTAGTTATTCAGAGGTGAAGAAGCTTTACAGGATAGAGTAACATGTAAAACTGTAGCAGACCAGTATTTGGGCTGAGACTGCAACACCAACATGCAACTGCACCGATGAGTAAGTGGACAGAACAGTATTTTGTAATTTGTAATATGAGATTACCTACCATTTTATTTTACAAATAGCTTAACAGAATTATGTTTGGTTGGCTGAAGAGGTAAATAGCAAAGCGTAGTACAGCATACGGTGATACACGTACAAAACAAAGCTATTAGTACAATGCGATATACAATACTGGCTGGCGAAGAGTTTTATTGAATTGCATGAATAATACGAAAGACGTGTTATATTCGATAGCGTAAATCCAGATGAGAGTTGCATAACAACTACCTATTAATTGAAATCATATCCAGTACGATCACCATTCGTCCATTGTTCATGTAGCCAAATCACTACACTGTCATCTGCAGCAGTGACGTTCACCCAAATTACTAAGATGTACTATAAAGTCGTGAACAAGAAAGCCACAAAACTCCCTATTGGGACGTTGCACGACTGTCGACGGTATAAATATTTTCTGTTTTTGTTGCAGAGTGACTTGTCCATGACACAGTGTCTGAAATACGTGATGACATTCGCTGACAACGTGACTAGTGGTGGAAAAACAGAAACAGCGATCCGCAGCATACCAACCAGCGTTGCTAGCCGCTGCCCACACTCCGCGCACTGTAACTTACGGCGTTGCTCCCTCTCCTGGAGAAACGGCGAACCGCTGTTTCAGTAGTTCTCACTGAGCTCGACTATAGCACCCTGGATCCAGATATTGTCAATGGTTCTCTGTATGGAGGTGCTGGCAGATCCTCGCGTTATGGTCATGTTGTTTTATCTTCTTCACTATGACAAGTATCAAAGTTAGCTCCTTCCGTCGAAGCTTCGCGATCGTCGAGAATGGATCAGTTTACTTATACATCCCACTGTTCAATTGCGCCTCATGCCTGCATTAGGACTTCATACGGAGGACACAGTAGCACTTTAATACAGTATCTTTCCCTATTCTCCACACTGGAGTAAAAATCCAAACCGTCTCCCAGACTGTATTTCACTAGCTGGTGCTTGGCACTGTAGTGCTCTTGTCTCTCTCCTAGGCGCCGAGGGTCCGTATCCGAATCAGCTTTCCTACTTATTTTCTCTTGGTGATGAAGCGTTTCACATACACATTCCAAGTGTTACCCAGTTGCAACGGAAACAGTGTACCACTTTGTGGGAGCTGAAAGAACAGTGTGAACCTTGTAGTGGCTTTCTTTGCTGTGCTGTATGCGAATGTCAGGTGGACAGTGTTCTATCCCAGTTTCTCTGTTCGACATCAGTGTACATCTGGATCTGTAATCGGGGTGCTACGGAGGGCTCCATGGTTCAGAATTACGTCGTCTGCAAGGAACTATGCAATTTCCGAAGATTCGGCAGCTAGCATAGATTTAGTGACAGCATAGTGGCTGAGGTAACCAGTCTGAACTATTATCCATCGATTCTCGTTTGTCGATTTCGGGAATGTGCCCAAGAGCCCGATACCAACTCAGTGTAATGGCGTTGCTCCAGGCGGGATTGATAAGAGATGCCGTGGAGGTATCTGCGACACGTGCTCTTGTCGTCGGCTTTCTTATAGTTATAGTTATAGTTATAACGCTCCTGTAATCAACTACAATTATCTTCTGATCGGTTCCTCCTTCTTCAAGGCTTCTATGCTTTTCTTCCCTCGGTGCGGCAACAGTGTCATCTAACGCAGCGATGACTGAGATTTCATCACCATTTCTGCGTTCCGCCAAAGGATTCCTCAACAGGCGATCGACGTCCTGAAGTTTGCGCCTGTTTTTTTATACCACTGTGTCGTCGTATTGCTGATTCCTCTGTCCATCTCACCAGTGCTCATCTCGCCAGTCAACCCTACGTGTCTTTCAGGATAGTCAGTCACAAGAGAGAATGGTGGTCCATCAATAATAATAATGGGTGGTTTGCGAATAAATACGCCTGGAATCTATTTATGTCCCAAATAACCGCAAAGAATTCTTTCTCGGTTACAAAGTAGCAGTACTCTACAACCACAGCCTATTACCTTTCCAGCGTCTTCCTTAATTCGTCCTAGAGTTGCCACTATTCCAAAGCCTCCAGCATCAGTGAGAAGTTGCATTGTCAACCTACTGTGCCAGAACCGCAAAAAGACGCTCGTGCCCCCTTAAGAACCAGAAAAAATCTTTCCTGCGCCTCGTTCCTTGAAGGTTTGGCGTCTTCCTATAATAGTTCTCCCAAGGGATAGTCTTTGGAACGGAATTATCTTATGAATCGCCGATAGTATTAGCATATTCCGCGAAATTCTCACCTCATCGATGGCCAAGGAGTTGGAAAATCTGTGACTTCTTTCAATTTTTCTGGATAGGTGCAGACTTCATCGCCATTTGCTAGGTGCCCCTACATTTTTGTTTCTTGGGCGATGAAGAAGCACTTTTTCAGCTTCAGGTGGAGACCTGAAGTCTGAACATTCTTCAACACGGTTGTCAGGCAGCATTAATGCTCTAAAAATGTCTTCGAAAAAACGAAAAACGACAATGCCACCCAGGTAGGTTGTCCATCATGTCTTAGAACATAGAGGAGTGTTACACAGTCCAAACGTCATAACTTTAAGCTCATAGAGACTATCTGGAGCTATGGTCATTTTCCGGTCAGCCTTGTCTACTTCGCATTTGCAGTAGCCTGCTGGCATGTTCGTAATTTAGAAATACTCTGTTCCTTCCAAGCAGCCTAGGGTGTCGTCACTGTGCGGCAATGGAAAGGTATATTTCGTCATGGCTTTGTCTAGCCAGTGGCGGTCGACGCGGAGAGGTCATGTGCCACCTTCTTCTTCAATAGGACCACAGAAGAGGACCTAGGACGATATGAAGATTCAATGAAATTGTCTTGTACAACCTTCTCCACTTTCTCTTCGATCACCATCCTTCACCCGTTGACACCCTATAGGGCCGCTGGCTAACTGATGATACGGCCTTTTATTAAGGCCCGTTTTGTCTGTCCTCGTGTTTGAAAGCAACCGAAAATTGCTCCAGAACGGCTACCACTCGCCGATGTTTTTCCTTGGTGAGGCCAGATCCCGTTGGCAGTTTGATAGTGGCTTCTTCCCCTGCACTGTCTGTTGAGTAGCGGAGCAAAATTCTTTGCGATGACTCTGGATTGGATCGGCTGTCCCTACAGAATTGCCTTTAGGATATGAGATGTGGCAGCACGTGAGAATTACAGAGCTAAAGTTCTCCTTAACCACCTAGAAGGCTTATGATTGTTGCCGATATGTGGGTCCCGTCGGCCCGTAAACCATTTTACAATCGAAAAGAGCTTGACTGTTTAGCTAAACATCTCAACTGACGACTGGAACTCGTGCTATTGATGGCTTCTGCAGGGGCAAACAATAGCCCAGAGCAATCTTTATTAGCCTGCATGTGGAAACAGCATGTCACCTGGAGCTCTGATCATCAACACGATACCTGATAGTGATACCTGAATGAAATCCCATCCGAGATTAACTATTACCAAATTCTGCTAAACCGAAAAATTCTGAAGGTTGTGTTCTATCGTTTATAGCTTCTCGTACTCTTCCAGTACATGTTCCTCTCGGCTGTACTCGTTTTGTGTAGACGACCTTCAGCACAATCATTTTAGTGTCACAGAATATAGTCTCCACTTTAGCTGACCACGATAAGCATTCGACGCTGCAGAAAAAGAATCCCGTGAATCGACTAGAGGCCAGACAGGTTGGCAATGGACGATGAATTAAACGCATTTTCTACCGTCTCGGTGACTGTCGTCCATGGAGGATTTTAAGCCACGCTGGCCTCGCCTCGCATAGTTTTTCTGAATTCGGTGGCTAGACGAGCGGCTGTTAGCGTTGTACGGCGACAGGAAACGGCTAAGACGTGTTGGGGAGCTACCTCGTCCAGGGTACGGGGATGGTCGAATGTGGTGTAATAGTTTCGAACAATCGTCTTGTGTCTATAAAATGGCTTTTGAGCACTATGGGACTTAACTTCTGTGGTCATCAGTCGCCTAGAAACTAGTACTACTTAAACCTCTAACTAACCTAAGGACATCAGACACATCCATGCCCAAGGCAGGATTCTAACCTGCGACCGTAGCGGTCGCGCGGTTCCAGACTGTAGCGCCGAGAACTGCTGGGCCAACCCGGCCGGCTGTCTCTCTGCAGTAGCGTATAACTTGTCCAAGACGCCCACTATGTGAAGACTCCGCCTGTTATCTTCCTCCACCGAATGTATGTTCTTGTGCGGGGTGTTGTAATTGGCTCCTGAATTTCTTGTAGCTGGGTTGGTCGAATGCTGAGTAGTCGTTTGACGGTTGTGGTGTATGTGCGACATCCACTAGTGGTGGAGATTGGTGCCAATGGTCGCTGCATTTCTTCTTCGACATTCTCAATTGCCCCCTGACGTATAGGGTTGACATTTATGCTACTATGTCCTGTTTACTCCGTCCAATACTTTGTAGCCTCCCCCTCACTTATCGACCTTAATGACAGTGAAAAATTAAACCACGTGCACCTTATGGAAATTTGGGAAAAGCAATCGTCACCGAAGTTAATTTGTCGGTAAAGAGGGAGGAAAGGGTTACATCTAAATTATAGGAAAAATGCAAGTGAAATTGGTAGAAATTAATTTTGAAAAGGGGTAAAGTTAATAAAGAAAGTAAACGTGCGATCGTTACGTTAACAATTAATTGGCGTTAATTAGATATTTGAGATTTGGGGAAAATTACGGTCGCCAGTACTATGGACAACTACTATAATAACTGAAAAAGGAAGGTTATTGCACATATAATTAGCAGTAAAGCATGGCAACTGAAGGTTGACACGTGCTGTGTGAAAACAATGTTTGTCAGAAGAAATAAATTTCGCTACACTCTGACTTAATTTAGCAAAAGAATTAATAAAACCAGAAAATTGAAAGTTAATTTAGTGACTGAAATTAATAGTGAACTTTGGTTCTGAAGCACTACGAAATTCAGTAAAATAACGTTAGTCTTGGGCTACTTGAAGCTACGCAATTTAGAGATAAGAGACTTAACTTTGAACCTGAATTAAATGATTCTAAACAATTAACAACTGTAAAATGTAGTACGTACCAAGCTGATCTGCAGTCACAGGTAAGCTAAAATATGGTAACAAAACTCTCACTCTTACTTTGTGCTTGTGTAATCTAAATGTTGTAGCCAGCTATGAATACTTTAACTGAACTTTGAAATTAAAGCAGTGAAATGGAATGGAAAGGTTCATGTTAAGTTGCTGATTTTGCTAATGGACTAGTTTGAAAAGCTGAGGTCTGCCATACAGATCTAAAACTTTACGTGCTTCCAGTCTTCCTTGTTGGTTGATTGAAGGTTTGAAGTCGTCGATCGAGGAGGCGGCGACAGTCACTCATTGTCGGCCGTCGCTGTTGCAGAAGCCTGATGTTGGCGCGCCTTCTTCTCGACACGCTCACCAGGCTCTTGATGTGCGCCAGCTAATGCTTCCCGTCCGCGACACCGTGTCAGAAACTATCATAGCAAGTCGAGCGCAATTACATGCTGCCAAACCCCGAAAGCGCGGCAACTCGCGGGAGCGTCACACAACACACCTCTCCACCGCCCTACTCCAGCCAGACTCTGCTCTGCCTGCGCTCCACGCAGCCGAGTTCACACTCTACCAAAGATCCTAAACACTTTGGTTCTTCACGCGACCTATCGATGCATTCGTTCGATAGCATAGTTTTCCCTAGGCAAGACCCAGCGTGAAAATACAAATAATATTTACAAAACAAACCAATTATACATCGACATAAATGCTTAAATATTTATATACAAATAGTAAAACAATTACAATATATAAAGACACAGAAATGTCATATCTTAAGGTAACAAAATAAGGAAAAATCTATAGTACAATAGATGGAAATAGAAGGATATGCATTTCCGGCATTACGACTTCTACGCCCCTTAAATTGTTTTATCTTTTCCCTTACTATCTGGCGTAAGAGACAGGTGAACTCATGGTGGTTTCACAGAGCTACATTACGGACCACATTCGGCAGTGCTCTGTCACCACTTAGAAAATTGTCCAGTCGTCCTTAAACTGTTTACCTGAAGAGCTTGTTACATGTCCTCTGTGTTTCCTTTCGTCACGTGTGAGACTTTTTCGGCTTCTCCCATAGCCCGATTTACGGTGTGGCATAGAGCCAACACATTATGTATGTACTACTGTGTTATTTCCCCAAGACGTTGGGGCCTGCTCTTGAGTTGTTCCTTCGCTATAGGGACTAGCTGGTGATATCCGTCGAACTTTTCCTTTAGTTCTGCCTGGGACTTGTCCCAGCTACAGAGTTTCTCTTCGTTACCGTATTATGCCATCCAAGTAAAAGTACACGTTTTCTAGACACATGTCATCACACCTGTTGTATTTGGCGACTCGATCGAATCCTTTTCGCGATTTCGTCTTCACGAAACACCGATGAGTTCACGGTTTGCAGATGATTTATTCTGCTTTGGAATCCATCTGTATTCTAAATATACAGATTTTAGGTACGATTTGCCGCTTGTATTCTGGTTCCTGTTCGTGTAGGTGGCAGCTTTTAAGTTGCCTAATTGGAGTGACAGTTACGTAGATGGTTTGGACTGCCCGGCGTCTCTACCAAACAGTGTCACGTTGTAACGACAATAAATCCAAAATCTGAAGGCAGGTTTTTGGATGAAATGCAGTACTTAGCAGTGGAAGCACATTTATTACTGGCGTCAACGTACAGTTCAAACAGAACTGAACTCCTGGGCGGAAGGATATTCAAATATCGCGTATGTCAGAAAAAAAGGCATTACTAACATAAAATTTTCAATAACATTGCGTAAACGATAAATGCTAAATAAAATACTACATATAAAAAAATAACTGGTTGGGGTTTGTTTTTAACTACCCACCCGCAGCACGGCAACCTCCACTTTTCATCTAACTTCCTAAATTATTTGCTGGATATATTCCAATCTCTGTTTTCCTCTACAGATTTTACACTCCACAGCTCCCTCTAGAACAATGGAAGTTGACTCGTTAACAAATATCCTATCATTCTGTCCCTTCTTGTCCCTTTTTCGCATACATTCCTTTCCTCGCCGATTCTGTGCGAAACGTCATCATTCCTTCCCTCAATAGCCCACCTAGTTTTCAGCATCCTTTGTAGCACCTCATCTCAAATGTTCCGCTTCTGTTCCCTTCTGGTCTTCGTCTAGACACGGCGAAATATGCTACAACTATTTACTGTGGGAAAATCTCATGTAATATCGTATTATTCTTCATCTGTTTCTTCTTCTCACTAACAGAGCGAGACAGCACAGCGGTTAGCACACTAAATTTGCCTTCGGGAGGGCGACGGTTCAAAACACCTTCCAAACATCCAGATTTATGTTTTACTTGATTTCCGTAAATAGCTTAAGCTAAATGCCGGGATAAGGCACGGTCTATTTCTTCCCCATCCCTTCCTAAACCGAGCTCGTGCTCCGGCTCGATTGACCACGATGTCGACGGGACGTTAAACGCTAAACTTCCTCCCTCTTTATTATTCTTATAACAACCATTGAGGATTGCATAGATTCTGTAAATGGTCTGCGTTCAGCAAGAAGCAAACTCATATAATTGTCAAGTAAGACAAACAGGTCACCGCAAAAGAAAGTAGCGACGCTCTTATGAACAAGCGTGAAGTTGTGTTACTCTATTAAAAATATGAAGATGTGTACGTAACTATTACAAATCTCTCGAGTTTTATCAAGTTCGTTACGAAACTGTTACTTCACTACCGTATAAAACCTCAGACAATACATCCGGTTTTCGTGGTAACTTGTCTATCACGGTAAAACGCAACTGATGAAGCAAAACAACACACGCGGGATGCGAGTAACCCCAAATAAAAAGTCGGATAACGTGATTACCTCGTTTGTTGCCTTATTGACCGCACATGGTTTTTCATTTAAAAGATGAAAGCTAGAAGATGGGCGCTTGTCTGCCTGACAGTAATTGATAGCTTTTTCTATTTGGAAATGACGTTGAATCAATCTAATACTGTCAGAATCGAAACAATCACTGCTCCCCCCCTCCCCCCCCCCCCCTCTGCCAGAGCAAGCTGTGCTTTCAAGGTAAAATTTAGGTAAAATTTTTCAGAAATAATGTGTTTATGTAGTTCCAGTAAAGTTAAATTAACGCACATGTTATGTGTAAAAAAATAAATCATAATTATTTGCTCCTTTTCAGATGGCAATAAATAAATAAAACTACACCAACAGGAAACGTTACCATACCGATGCATTCATTGTGTCATTCTCTTACGTTTAAGACTAACAGAAGTGGATTAAACAGCAAATGGGTCACAGAACACGCACTGTTTATCAGCGTAAAGAACTGCGTTACTAGCGTCGGTTCAAGTTTAACACAACTGCTTCCGTACTCCGTGATGAGGCAAAATACTTCTAGCGACTCTTGTGTGTTGCTCGCAGATTCGTCGATTATGGTAGTTTTTTTAAGATACTTGAGACATCTAATGGTTCAGAATCATATATGTTTGTGTGCCTAAAAATCAAAGACAACAAGCGATGATGATGTTTGAGATTTCTTGCTTTTTTTATTATTGGTTTGATGCGGCCACCCGCCATTAATTCTTCTCCTGTGCCAAACTATCTCAGAGTAGCGCTTGAAAACAACGTCCTCAATTATTTGCTGGATGTATTTCAAAATCTGTCCCTCCTCTACTGATCTCACCGTCTACAGTTCCCACTATGACCACGGAAGTTATTCCTGATGTCCTTTCAAATGTCCTATCATTGTGTTCCTCCTTCTTGTCATTGTTTTCTATATATTCCCTTCCTTGCCGATTCTGTGGAGAACTTAGTCATTCCTTGCATAATTAGTACAGCTAGTTTTCAACATTGTCAACATTCTTCTTTAGCACCCTGTGTCAAATGCTTAGATTGTCTTCAGTTCCGAGTTTCGCACAGTCCATGTCTCATTATCACAAATGCTGTGCTCAGGACGTACAGTCTCAGAAATTTCTTCTCCAAATTAAGGTCTATGTTTGGTACTAGTAGGATTCTATTCGTAAGGAATGTCCTTCTTGCCATTGCTACTATACTTTTTATGACCTCATTGTTCTGTCCGTCACGGGTTACTTTACTGCCTAGGTAGCAGAATTCCTTAACTTCATCACCAATTCTGATGTCAAGTTTCTTGCTATTCTCATTTCTGTCACTTCTAATCACTTTCATCTTCTTTCGATCTACTCTCAATCCGAGTTCTTTATTCACCAGACTGTTTATTCTGTTCAACAGATCCTGTAGTTAATTATTCTTCACTTTCCCTGTAATAGGACTCTCACTGGAATTAATTTCTCTCTGTGTGATACACATGCAACCATGCAAGCGTGCGCGCTCATCAGCTAAAAATTTACGATAACTTGGTTAATCGCATTTTGGTTTCAGAGATATGTGGCTCTAATGCCTATCTATAGCTCACGCAGTCCCCTGAAATTACAGGACTGTGGTTTGTGGTCTCAGGGCTGGTGCCTGATAACGACCCAGAAGTGTTTCAAGACGCGAACGTGAGCCTCAATATTGTTCTTGTGACATCACTGCGAGTCCGACTTTGTCACATGGGGACTTATCCTGTGGGAAGATGCCATCACCATCGGCGGAGACGTAAGGCATAAGAGGTTGTATCCAGTAAGCGCTTAATGTTCACATTCTCTACAGCCGTCAATAAGCTTTCAATTACTAACAAAGGTTCTCTGAAAATGCAGTCCCCATAACATAATACCTCACTGGCCTTCGTCTAAGACGCAGTATATTTTCGTTCAGCTGTTCACCTGGATGACGGCGAATTCGGACACGACTATCGACATGGTGGAACAAGAAACTTTATTCGTCAGACCAGGTGACATGTTTTCCTTGAAACACGATGCAATCTCGATAGTTCCATTACCACTGCAACTGTAACTGGGACGGATGGGATTTCGTCGGATGGAAATGAGAAAACATGCGGATCGTCTGCCGCAGAGTCCAAAGTTCAACAATGTGTGCTGAACAGTGTGCACCGAAACACCTGTGCCTACACCAGCATTGTACAAGTAGTCTGTCGTTAGTTCTGCCACAGATTGCTCCTTCCTGATATACAGTGTAGGCAAGCTAACGACTTTCATATATTTTGATGGGAACTCGTAAGGGAATCTGCTAGAGAGCCCCATGTTCAAGAACGTTTCACCATCAGCATTACACTCGGTCGCTAGATCTACCACAGATCACCACACACCATGCTTTACACAGTGGGCAAGTCTCTGACCCCCACGTTCTGTCATGCGTTCTCATTCAATGCCATATCGCCACCTCTTGGTTTCACTGTTCTTCAACAACTTATCATGGATGCAGGCAAACACCCTACCAGCTTCGCCGTTACCTAGACACTGTTTCTCTGGGGCTGACCTTTGTCAAAATAGCTTATTCCTGTGGATTTACCCTTTCATCATAAGGATTCCTCTTTGGTCTCTGTTTCGCCGGTAGACTTTACTGAGAGCACGTGAGATGCACGCAGCGCCACCAGCCAAACAAGCTGTTGGCAGTCTCATCATGTGTGGTTGCTTACTACAAGAGCTGATGCTGATACCAACTATTTTTACGTGGGACTTCGTGAGAAATTCAGCCACTCTATATTTAGAGGGCCTGATTATGACGAAGTGTTTGTCAGAACCAGCTGCTAATAAATTGATACGAAGTCTAAATCCGCTGCAAGGCAGATGATGATGAAGATATATATATATATATATATATATATATATAATAGGTTTCGGAAATTTTACTTTAGTTAAAAATTAATATCATTTGTTCCTCAGTGTTACTAATGTAACCATTCTACAAAGGTTTCTTTAATAGGTGATAATGCTCTCAAGGTTATTTTAAATTTCTCTGGATAAGTTATTTCGCAAGTACAGTTTTGTGAGGCACATTTTCTGTTAAACTAGCGCTATGTTATTAATACAGAATTCACAAATGAAAAGCTGAGCTGGTAAGAGCTTTGTTAACGTTTCTCTCTGAAACTCTAGTTATTTTGCATCACTGCATATATATATTTTTTTACGGGGGACTTCGTGACTGATGTATGTCCGAGAAATTCAGCCAATGTATATTTAGAGGGCCTGATTATGACGAATTATCACTTTAGAACGAGAACGTTTACGATGTTAGATTTCGATTATGAATTCGCTTGTCATTTGTTTTGGTTTGATTGTCAAGGGGAAGTGTGGGGTTGTGGGTAGGGAGGGGAAAAGTATACCAAATTTTGTAGAATTAGTATGTATTTTATGTTTTAACCGCAATCTCCTCATTGTAATGTGATACTATCGATCCTAAAAAATGTATTGATAATGTAAAAACATATCACATTAAGTTTTCTTACCTGATATAATTGTGTAACCTGAAAGGAAGCAACCTGTCTCTTTTTTGTTTTTGTTTTTTTGTTTCACAGTACCAATCTAAGAGCGGTTCTTTGTACCAAACTGTCCTGCATTATTACGGTAATGTGCCCCAATTTCTTCATGGTCATCGTCTTCAAGAATAGGCTTTTTTGGATGAACTGCCTCAGAATTGTTCAGGCCATCTCTTTAAGTGACTTTAAACGTTTCTCTTTCTTTCTGGTTTACGCAGAGTCTCTCTTCTAAGAGTCGCCAGGCGATTTTCCTCTGGTAATTTCGTTTTCCCAGTGAATTGCTGGAATGAGGCCAAACAGATACTGCTGACCACGTTTCCATGCCATGTCCATTGTGAATGGAAATCGTCCGTTTGCTTACCGTTATAAACAAAATGATTTTTAAAGGGGAATTTTATGTGCCCATTCGATACATTGGACCGAGATTAGTTTAGAGCGATGATTGTTTTATCGTTAGGTATTAACAGGGATAGTGAAACACGAAGAATAAACCACTACTGCAGCAGCGATTCTGCAGCACTGCTGCTACATAGCGGTAGCTGGTTGTTCTTTGTGTTTAACTATCCCTGTTAATACCTAATGATAAAACAATCGTCGCATTACACTTCTCTGGGACCAGCATCCCCCCCCCCCTCCCTCCTCCGCTACCCTACACCGATCCACTGGAAATGTAAATTACACTTTAAAAATCATTTTGTTCAGACCGTAGCGAACCACGGGTTAAACGGTCAACACTGGGAGCCGCATGAGAGACGTGATTAGGAAGACTTGGTTTTATGAATCCAGCTGCACATAACAAAAACGAAGCTGAAGATATCTGCGAAACATCAGAGAATAAAGTCCTGACGACTCTTAAGAAAGGCACAATGTGTAGAGTTGCAGATGTAGATTCTATTATTAGACATACGTTGCATATGGCCTTTCCAGTTCAGTCTGTATTTTTCGGTTATAGTTGCAAGAGGGTCTACATCACCCTCTTTCCTAATATCGTCGCTTCTTTTATGGTCCAGTAATAAATTTACCACTACAATGTCGAGGAACTTTATATCTGATGATTCCCTTTGTCGCGACTGATCTGATGTTAGTTTCTAACACTGGCTACCATATAGCAGAAAAGGTAATGTCTTATTGACGTTTCTTAGCGTATGTTGTGATTTAGTGTATTTTCTATGGTTCCACAGAAATGTCTGAATCTGACGAATTTTATCTCTACATCATCTGACTACGAAAATTTAAAATCACACCATAGATATCAAACACTCTCACTCGTTTAGCTATTTGTCCGTCCATAAGGGTTCTGGGTTTTACAGGTTCCAAGCCATCAAATGACAGCACTTTTACCTGACGGTGTTCTCATTCCCTATTTGGTGGCAATTTGAACCATCCTCTCAGATTTCCCTATTCTAAGCTGAACATCAGAAAGAGCGCATCCTGCAATTAAAATTATTACTTCTTAATATTTCGTATAATATAAACAACCGAAAGTTATTGATATCATCAATATAAACGTGGAAAAGGGAACGGGATAGTGGGTAGCCTTCTCTAACTTGTAGAGTTATATCGGCATATTCTGCCCCATTCCTTACAATAGGGATCCTTATTTTATTATTTTCGTATAATGACTGAATTGCGGACCTCATTTCCCATTGCATCTGACGTCATAGGTTTCAAACGATTTTTCATAACTGATAAAAAAATAATTAATTTGTAATCTGAATCCTTTTCTCAGTTACTTGTGCCGAAGTGAAAATACACTCAGAACACGAGCAACCTTTTTGATGCCGTTTTGTACCCACCCCAACAGGAATTAAACTCTTATATGTAATTTTAGGAAACGGTTTATGACAGGAATTTACCGGACTTATTCCTCGGTGGTTTGTGCATTGTGACTTATCTCCTTACTTGCAAGAAGGGTATATCAAAATTTTATTTCAATCGTCTGGCAAATGTCCGCTTAGCCAACAAACAGTCATGAAATTTCAAGATCTATGCTTTCCTTGATCAAGCGCGTAATTTGTCAACCCCATATTTATGTCATAAGTTGCCGGTGCCTTTCAGTATTTCTTCCTTAGATCACTTTTTGCAGCTATTCCGTTGTTATTAGTTTGGTATCAGTGTTCATTTCGTCTTCGTTTTCATTCCAGTGATCAGAGACCGAGATTAAGTGATATTCGGTAGCGTGAAACGTAGGATCCTTTGCGCGGCTTTGGCATTTGTCTTAGATTCAACGGAAGTCTCCATTCCTCGGACTTGAGTCTGTTTACGACCGACAATACAGCACAGCTCGACGAAGGGGAACACGGCGACGGCTGTCATAAAGTCTGTCGCGAACTGGACTGGGCAGACGAGCTCGCTTCGGTCGGTTACGTTGATCGTAAGAAACTTTATGACCTATAGGCTCTCTTGTTTCTGTGTGTGACTATCAGCACTTCATTTACCCATCAGTCCCTACGTTGGTTAGTTACTTAAAAATTGGAAGTCTCTAATGTCTTCTATAATTTCGTTTGTGAAAGTGAATGATAATTTTATCTGATATTCTTGCAAAACCCAACGTGTGTGTGAGTGAAGTTAATTGTATCAAACTTACGCAACGAAATGATCAACGCTATGAAAGATCGCTGCCCTAGCAGTGATTCTTAAGGTCAGGAACACGCATTTCATCATTGAAAAATATTAAATATGACCAGGAAGAGACTATCTCCACGTATCAAAATATGTTTTAAATGAAGTCTACTTTATTGCAAAAAGAGATGAGAATGGACAAGAGTCTCAATAAGTGATGAATTCATGAAAACTACAGCCATAGATTGTTAACTATGAGAAGTAGACAAGTGAACTATCGATTGGTGAACTTATTACTTGATGGGGGGTCGTAATAAGCTCATGCCCATACGCATGAATTTGTGAAATTTAGATCGACCTGCCTACCCATCATTTACAGTTATTGTTTATGTGGCCAGAGAAATAAACAAGCTACGCAAGTAAGGATTGTGACGAACTTGACAAAGTGAATCCGAGCAATACTCTAAATTTCTAGTTCACGATGTTCTTAACATGTCGAAGATGCAGGTTATGCTCATCATTATCATCGGTGCGGTACGAATAGATCATTGACACCATATCTGGCTGCCACAAATTTCGTCGCATAGAACCATTCTGTCGAGTATTCAAACATTGGACCCCACTCTTTGATTATTGTTCAATGCCAAGTCCACAAACAAAGTCCTAAATTTCTAGTCAGTTAAAAACTGCCTGATCACTTATTCCCCCAAGAGTATCTACAACAAATTATCTTAAAATTATACCAATTTGCAAATGTCATTTACAAATGTCATATTTGTTTACTTGTAAGATAATCTCCCGCCATAAAAGGCAAAACGCTAAAAACGATTATCTCGATTTCCCTCCCATTGTTGCTAAAAACTTCACACAACTGATTACGTCCTCTTGGGGTAACATCAGCTTCACTAATCGGTGCTTTGTCAAGCAGTAGCTAGCCTCACATCACAAAATGTAGTAAAAATTATAAAACTTTGTTCGAGGCCCTCCATTAACTATGTGGTGTCTTCTGAACCTGCAGTAAGTCAGAGTTGGGTTTTTCTTTCTTTTCTCCCTTTTTTCAGCCAGGTGGTGTCTGATCAGCTGAATGTACATTACATAACAATGGGCCAGAAGCCCACCTCTTGCCATGCGGAGTTCGTCATCCGGAACGAACGGTTCGTGCTAGGCCGTCCAATGTGGATACATGCAATAAACTCCACAATAACTTTCCTGCCCGGATGGCTCTACCGAAGGCGACTTTCCACGGGACATCGAGAGGGTAGATTCCACCTGCCGATTCCCCTACTAGCAATTCTGTGAAGGATGCGATCCCTCGGCCCTCCGGGGGGGTCGATTTCGGTATGCCACTCTTGCGACTCTCCTGTTCCGTATCCACAGCGCATCTCACCCAGGAAAACAATTGAAATAGCCGGCACCAGGTTAAACTAAGGAATGAGCGTAAAACCACTGTAACAGCATACATTCATATCAAAATTTATATTATCAGACCCAGTCTAGCTCAATTCGCTCAGCGTCCAATTATTTATCTAGAGTGATAACAAAAGACCAGAAAAATGGATTTCCACATTCTTTTTCGTGACCTGTTTTTTTTATTCACATTTCTGCAAGCGTTACAAACCACTGGTAGTCACTCGCTGTCAGTTACTCTAGTATGAAGCAATAGTTTGGACTTTAGTTTCAAGAATTTGAATTTGGAATTTTCTAAGTTTCTCTTGAGAGAACAATATCCATTCTTTTCGTAGTTTACACGCACTGGTACACAGTGGGTTCAAAAGTTTGTGGTTAACAACAACATTTCATAGTAGTTGTACATCAGAAGTGGATGCGGATGGATGCATGACATCCCAGATCACGTAAGAAACAGATTGCCCGATCGCTTGGTCTAGCAGGCACCCTTGTTTAGGGAACGGCCACCAGGCGGCAACAGCGTCACACCCTTACTTGTGGCACCAACCACTAGATGGCACTCCGTTCTGTGAAATATGTGGCAACATCGTCCGAGCTCGTGCAGCTCTCCGCCATTTGGCATCTGTAAAGTACAGCTGTTTCTGACATAATGGTGATAGTGGATCGAGTCGTCATGCCGAGGTCCTGCGAGTGTATCAACTGTGGAAGGAGTAGACGGACAAATCTTGAACTAAAAATGTAGTAGAACTGTCTCAAAACTGAAATTTATAAAAAAAATATGTAGATTATTCATATTGTATTTAAGTATCAAATAAAGATTCTCCGTCAAGCTGCACAAATAAGTTTCGTTGCCTTTCCTTGATCACTCTACCGTGTTTAATTAGAAAGAAGTAATGTGTTAAATCTGAGTAAAACAGTACTGCTTGTGTTGTGACAATAGTAGATGTGCTGACCGCAAAGTTAAGATGTTGACCAACACAGAATTTTTTTTTTACTCACGATATTTAAAGTTTCACAATATTTATTTTTTTCGAAGGTATCGTTGTTAAGTGCGTACATGAAATTATATTCGTTAACAACTAACAGTAATCATATTCAAAATGTGATTATACTTATGAATGCTTACAGAAATGCTTAGCAAGGATGCAAAATCTGTTTCTTAAACTTATTTACAGTCTCAATGTGAAAAATATATTGTCATTATAACTCACCTAATCCCTATAGGTACTCTATGCAACATAAATAATTATGTCGGTAATGTCAGGACGCGAAACCCACTGTTCAGTGCAATATTTGTCAGTAAATTAACTGATTATATTTCAAAGACGTTGAGAAGATTTTGAAAACTTTCTAGTGTTAACCTGCACATGGAGATCTTTTTTACCACCATAATCTGTATGAGAAGAGCTGTATAACAAAGAGGAAATAGACAGCATGGAAGGTAAGTGTAAAACCTATGCGACTGCAATACAGTCTGCATTTAAACAGTAACCTGCGAGAAATGTTTGTGCCTTACTTTTCATTTATTTCATTTCGCATATGATTGTGAGAAATATCCCTACAGTAGAAATAAACTTGGTTTGTAGAATTATAGGAGCTAATCTACATTCATCGATTGAAAACTCGGGAGAAACCACATCCAATCATGAGCTACAGTCAGCTGTGTGACGAATGCATTTCGCGCGCAGCGCTCTAGCCGAACACAAATCAGCGTCATTCACGTCACCGAAGATACAGCGTTGCCATTTCCGCGACATGGACAGGTCAGTCAGCATTGCAGCGTCGCCTGCGACATCTGTTGATCGACGGGAAAACTATTTTTACGGTTGCCTGTTCCGCCGTAAGGACGGTCAATCTGTTTCTTGTATGATCTGGGATCACATACAAACAGATGCAGTTCGATTTCAGGCAAGAATGTCTCGAGCAGGAAAGTTCAGGTGGTAGATTTTTCAGTGCAGAAACTTCTCGCTCGCCGCGCGACATCCGGTGACGAAGTATACGAAGCATTTCGAACCACAAAACTACCAATTACGAACATACAAACTCTTCCTGTGGATGAAACAAAATCCTACCGCTGCCAACGCTGTCTCACCTACAACGACCACGTTACCTCTGACTGCAAGAATCCCCCTACTTGTCCCCACTGCAAAGCTTCACACTTCCTCAAGAATTGCCCCAACCTCACCTCTCCCCCCTCCTGCAACACTTGCAACGAACCACATCCTACCTACTCCTCGAAGTGTAAAGCGAAACCTCCACCAGTCACCCCTGAGCTCACCGTCCCTGTCCGTCCTGTTGATGACCCCATCCACCCCAACAACTTGCTCTGCCCTCCCCCTACTGCCGAGGACATCATCTGTTTCACCACCATTGTGCTCCAAAACATCCACCCCTTCCTGCGCTCACACACTCTTTCTCAAATCGCCCTTGCTGCCCGTTCCATCTTCCATCTTACCACCTATGCCACATACTCCCACAACCAGGCCCACTTCACCTTCACCACCCCTCAACACCCTCGTCTAACTCTCCCCTCCCATGGTACAACAACCCTACCGTCTCCTGTACCACAACATTCGCTCCCTGCCCACCCACAAACTCCTCTTCCTCCACACCCTCCGTCAGCACCGCGTGGATGCCTTCGTCCTAAATGAAACCTTCCTTCAACCCCATATCTCCGTCTCCATGGCTCCTTACACCCTACACCGCACCGATAATCCGTACCCTCTGGCGCGTGGCAGAGTTGCTATAGGCCACCTCAAGCACCTCCCTGTCCAGCCCCAACCTCTACTTAACAATCCTGCCGAGCATCTCACCCTCAGCCTCTTCTTCCCCACCCTTACCATCACCTGTGCCACCATTTATGTCCACCCTCGCACCCCCATCCCGTACGATTTCCTGGCCCACATTGACCGCACCTTCTCCACCTACGTGATAGCCGCCGACCTCAATATCCACAGATATCCTGCCGACCTCCAGCGGTGGCATCAGTTTCTCACCACTCTCCAGGGAGAACTGGTTCCCCTGCCTCAGCACACCCGACCCCAAGCCAACACCACTCCTGATGTGGGCCTTGCCTCTCCCAACCTCCTTGGGCGCATCACCGCAGATGTCCTTGAACTCATTGGCAGTGACCATGCTCCTGTTCTCCTCACTATCTCTAATGGTCGCCATCCCCGCAACGCTCCTCGCCCTGACGTCCCTCCTAAACTTGTCCATGATTACTCCCATGCCAACTGGGATGCCTACCAGGACTCCATTCACACCCAGGTTTACGGCCATGACCTTACCCTCCATTCTCCTGATGACATCTCTCGCACTGCTGCCTTCCTGCACCAGACCTTGTCTGACGCCATCGCCACCCATATCCCCAGCAAAGCCATCCACCCTCACCGCCCCGCCCTGTCTCCACAGGCTGTCCTTCTCCTTCGAGAGTTCCGCCGCCTCTACTGCTCTTTTCTCCGCACTCGTGACCGGGGTACACTTACCCGCCACCGGCAATTACAACGACACATCGGCAACCTGCTTACTGCGAAGAAACGCTGTGCCTGGCGCCAGACATGTACACAACTCAACACCAAGCTCCCCATAAACTCTTCCAAGTATTGGTCTGCTTTCCACCGCCCTACTGGAAACCGCCCCATGCCCCAGTACCCTCTCCTCCTTAATGACCGTCCCTTTCCTGACAACCTCAGTAAGGCCAACCACATTGCCTCCCACCTCTCTGATGTTTTTTCCATCCCAGATGACCCCCACTTTGATTATTCCCTCTTCCATGATGTCATGGACCGTACGAATACCTCTGTTCCTCCCCTTGCTCCTAGCTTCCAGTACTTGGGCCACACACCACCATCTGAACTTAACACTCCCATCACTACACAGGACATCAGCCTCAGACTCTGCACTAAACGCAACACTGCTCCCGGCCACAACTGCGTTACCTACTGCCACCTCAAACACTGCCCTCCCTCCTTCCTTTCAATCCTTGCCACCCTCTACAATGTCATCCTCGCCGCAGGCTTCTATCCCAATCCGTGGAAAACCTCCCATATCCTGATGTTCTCCAAACCCAACAAGCCTCCATCTGATGCCTCTTCCTATCGTCCTATCTGTCTCACATCGGTGTTCAGCAAGCTCTTGGAATCCATCCTTTCCCGGCGCATCCATCACCACCTCCGCCAAAACCACCTCCTCCCAAACACCCGTGGCTTTCGATTTTCCTTCTCTGCTGATGACCAACTCCTCCGCCTCACTCATCTCCTCTCCCTCCAGCTTAACTCCCGTTGCACCGCTATTTTTGTCTCCCTTGACCTAGAAAAGCCCTATGACCGTGTCTGGCATCCCGGTCTCCTGTTTAAACTCCAAACCTACACCCTTCCTATCAACTACATCTGTCTGGTGGCCTCCTTCCTCTCCCACCACCCCTCCTATGTTACCATCTATAATGCCAATTCCCACACCTTCTACCCCTCTGCAGGTTTGCCCCAGGGCTCTGTCCTCTCCCCTCTCCTCTACCTCCTGTACAAGACAGATATGCCCCAACCCCCCTTCCAGTACACCTTTTGCAATATGTTGATGACACCGCAATCCTCGCCCTCACTCCTACCCTCCAACGGTCCCAACGCCTTCTCCAGAATCACCTTGACCTTTTTGCGGCATGGAGTAACCAGTGGTTCTTGAATCTCAACCCTTCCAAGACCCAGGCAATCATCGTAGGTCGTACCACTCGCTCCTTCTGTCTCCTGGATTTCTCCCTTGCTGTCTGCGCCCGTCCTGTCCACCTCACCCCCACCCTCACCTACCTTGGCCTCACCATTGACTGTCACCTCACCTGGATCCCTCATCTCCGCTTCATCCAATCCAAAGCCCACAACCGCCTCCGACTCCTCAAACTCCTCTCTGGCCAGACATGGAGGTTGCACCCCTCTGCCATCCTCCACACCTACAAATACTTAATCCATCCCATCCTCTGTTATGCCAGTCCTGCCTGGATATCTGCCCCCCCCCCCACCAAATTCTATAAGTCCCTCTAGATCTTTGAGCATCATGCACTATGCCTCGCCTTCCGTATACACCTCCCGTCCCCCACGCAGATGCTTTATGATCTCATTCCTTTCCCCAAACTGCTCCTATTCCTCGAACATATCCGCATCCTCTACACCTCCCGCCGTCTTGAACCCCCTCACCCCCTGGTTGCTCCACTCCTCTCCCATCCCCGCCCCCTGCCACGTCTTCACCGTTGTGTCCCCCCTACCCTCCATCTCTACACCCTACATCTCCTTTCCCAAGGTGGCTTCCATCAACTCCCCCTCCTGGATGATGCCCTCTCTCCCTCCATTTATCCCTCCTATCAACTCTGATCCTCACTCCCCCTCCTTTCCTCTGTCCTTTCCCTGGGCTCCCTCTTCCCCCCTTCCGTCCTGTTTTCTCCCCGCTAAACCTCTCCCTACCTCCCTTCTCCTCTCCCCCGAGTCCTTTTGTATTCCCCTCCTCTGCCCACCCCACTCCCTGTCGCGTCTGCCCAGCGCCCCCCACCCCTCTTATGGGTCCTCATCCTCCATCAGCTCCTTTCCCGGCTCCCCCCCCCTTCACTTTTACTCTCCTTTCCCCCCTTTTTTATTTTACCATCATCTGTCCAGTTTCCCCCCACCTGCTCTCGGCTGTGGTATGTCACATTTGCCAACTTTTTAGTGCAGTGTTCCAGTGACTGTTCAGTGTTGTTCGTCTTTCTCATGTTGCGAACAGAGACCATGCTGTCGCTAGGTGTGAATTTTATGTCTTTTGCGAACAGAAACCAGACTGTCGCCGTGTTTTTTTAATTGTCTGTCTATTGTTTTACCTGTCTGCTTCGTATGTATTTTATTAGCGTCATCATCCCTCTGTTCTTTGTCCCACGATTTCTTTTCGCCATGTTACTCTTTAAGTCTCCGATTTTATCGCCTGTTTTTATTATTTATTCTTTTCATCTTTCTAACAAAGTCTGTAGGCTGAAGAGCGGCATACTAAGCTGCTGCCAGCCCGCCCTCTTTGGGGGGGAATTGAAATTCAATAAAGGAAAAAAAGAAAAAATGAAACAAATCTATTAAATAATAGGGGCAGAGTTATTCCATTACTCTCCTTCATGAATAAATCTAATTCTGCCATCGTTTGTTTCGAAGTAGGTTGTTGGTAATGAATTTCAGTAAATCTTTTTACTGTTACCATGTCATTTTTCAAATGGCTCGGATACAGTTTTTTACTGGCGCATTCTAGCAGGCTGCCCTTTTAAGGGTCCTTGTAGATTCTCAGTGGACTTGGTCATTGGATGTCGCATAGTTTGGAGACAGCTGATTCGTTGCCTTTTCCATGATCAACTTGTTTATTGGCTAGCGTGACTTTCTTCCAGCGCAAATCGGTTCTAGACTCGTCTGGCTTCGCAGTGTACAGAAACACAGTCTCTCCTTTATAGACACTATAGTAGGTGACCAAATCTGGGGTTTTGTCTTCACACGCACTTCATTCATACAGTGTCCACTCCTTTTTGTGTTAGCACACAACAGCGCATTTAACGGTCATTGTTCATCTGTCACTACACAGTTTGAACCCTGTGTACTTCTTTCGATTGTTACTTCGTCCAGTTCACACTTAAGTGATTGCACCGTTATACTTTCTTTAATTACGTAAGTGTAAAGCACATATCATTCTGTGTGGTCCAAATTGTTGGTTACCAAACGTTTTAATACAACCGTAACTCGATTTATCTACTATTACTTATATTGTCTTAACTAGTTTGTGCAAGAAAATCTTTAAGCTTCGAACAATAATAAAAATCTTAAGCACTCTGCTACTTCGTATTTCAGGAGTGTATCCTTGTCTGATATCTGTCATGTCTTACTCTCAGTCCATGTATAGATCATTGAGTGCTCCTTCTAGTACATATACCCCCTCAAGGGCTCCCTATATCAAGATTGGTGCTCATTGGAGGAGAACAGTTAACTCGTACTGAAAGTAATGACGAAGACAATCTACAGGGCAACCTGTTTCTCAACTTTTACTTGTCATAGAGTGTCTCACAATTCGATACCAAGCTGTACTCGCAACCTTACGTATAAATAGCGGCTATGCTGCAGGCTTAGTACTTTATTCTTTAAATCCCAGTAAATCATATACACTCCTGGAAATGGAAAAAAGAACACATTGACACCGGTGTGTCAGACCCACCATACTTGCTCCGGACACTGCGAGAGGGCTGTACAAGCAATGATCACACGCACGGCACAGCGGACACACCAGGAACCGCGGTGTTGGCCGTCGAATGGCGCTAGCTGCGCAGCATTTGTGCACCTCCGCCGTCAGTGTCAGCCAGTTTGCCGTGGCATACGGAGCTCCATCGCAAACACTGGTAGCATGCCGCGACAGCGTGAACGTGAACCGTATGTGCAGTTGACGGACTTTGAGCGAAGGCGTATAGTGGGCATGCGGGAGGCCGGGTGGACGTACCGCCGAATTGCTCAACACGTGGGGCGTGAGGTCTCCACAGTACATCGATGTTGTCGCCAGTGGTCGGCGGAAGGTGCACGTGCCCGTCGACCTGGGACCGGACCGCAGCGACGCACGGATGCACGCCAAGACCGTAGGATCCTACGCAGTGCCGTAGGGGACCGCACCGCCACTTCCCAGCAAATTAGGGACACTGTTGCTCCTGGGGTATCGGCGAGGACCATTCGCAACCGTCTCCATGAAGTTGGGCTACGGTCCCGCACACCGTTAGCCCGTCTTCCGCTCACGCCCCAACATCGTGCAGCCCGCCTCCAGTGGTGTCGCGACAGGCGTGAATGGAGGGACGAATGGAGACGTGTCGTCTTCAGCGATGAGAGTCGCTTCTGCCTTGGTGCCAATGATGGTCGTATGCGTGTTTGGCGCCGTGCAGGTGAGCGCCACAATCAGGACTGCATACGACCGAGGCACACAGGGCCAACACCCGGAATCATGGTGTGGGGAGCGATCTCCTACACTGGCCGTACACCACTGGTGAGGTTGAGGGGACACTGAATAGTGCACGGTACATCCAAACCGTCATCGAACCCATCGTTCTACCATTCCTAGACCGGCAAGGGAACTTGCTGTTCCAACAGGACAATGCACGTCCGCATGTATCCCGTGCCACCCAACGTGCTCTAGAAGGTGTAAGTCAACTACCCTGGCCAGCAAGATCTCCGGATCTGTCCCCCATTGAGCATGTTTGGGACTCGATGAAGCGTCGTCTCACGCGGTCTGCACGTCCAGCACGAACGCTGGTCCAACTGAGGCGCCAGGTGGAAATGGCATGGCAAGCCGTTCCACAGGACTACATCCAGCATCTCTACGATCGTCTCCATGGGAGAATAGCAGCCTGCATTGCTGCGAAAGGTGGATATACACTGTACTAGTGCCGACATTGTGCATGCTCTGTTGCCAGTGTCTATGTGCCTGTGGTTCTGTCAGTGTGATCATGTGATGTATCTGACCCCAGGAATGTGTCAATAAAGTTTCCCCTTCCTGGGACAATGAATTCACGGTGTTCTTATTTCAATTTCCAGGAGTGTATATGTCCTTGTTTGCAATCAGTGCATACATTTCATGAATAGGTAGGTCTTTGACTTCATTATTCTAATTAGAAATGTAATAAACAAATAATGAAAATTTTGTTATCACTAGATCTTTGCACAAAACCAAAGATAAATTTACTTCTCAGCAATTCAGTTTAAATTTAATTTAAATAAATCTGTTTAGTTCTAGAGTCTTATAAAAATCATTTATTCTCCTTGTTGTTAGCTATTTTTATATTGTGCTAGTGGTTTGAACAATTACTCATATGTACACGCCATTACTGTGGTGATGTCTCACAAAATGTTTCGTGAATAAACTGTTCCTAATTTACTTCTACATGTATATTTATGTGTAGATATTAACCCTATCAATATATTAGTCACGGCTTCCTGTGCAACTCATTAGTCACAGTATCTTTATAAACCTTCATGAGCATAGAGTCCTTTCACCTTAAATGTACCCAGATCAGAAAGTAGGTATACCCCCATCATGAGGTATGCTGCTTATAGTATACGGCCCTCGGTACCTCATTCCACTTCTTTGAGTTCATCGGTTTCCAGGTACTTTTCCAATAGTTGCCAACTATGATCAAAGAATGGGTTAGGAAGATAGGTAGAATGATTCAATTTGTAGAATATTCAGATGAAAGTAATAACCTTTAGTAATTCTGGGTCTTTCTTCAAATACTTTAGCATGCTTCACCAAAAAGGAAACGATTAATATGTAATTTCCAGAAATAATTCATCAATAATTATGACACATGGATTATAAGTTAATTCAGCCTACATTGTGACAAGTAAAGTAAATGCTAATTCCGTTTTCCGAACTTGAGTCAAATACTGAGGTTTAGATAGCTTCAGTTCAGTTCACTGTTCGATATTTTATTCATTGACTCTTTTGGGACGGTGTCCTGACGTTTTGATATACGCTTTGTCCGTAAATTGTACTTAAAAACGCTGGGAATATTTGCCGTGGCCAAGATGAGTGCTGACGAGATCAGTATCCACTTTGTAATGGTTAATATAAAATGTACATCTTCCTGCGGAGAGGCCTTAATAGCCTTCCTCTCATGGAAGAAATCTATCCCCATTTTGCAGCCCGCAATTAACGCCTACAATATGACGAATGTGCCTACTATGGCTACGTTTTCTACTATTACCGGAACACTGTATTCCATTTAATTAATCTGAGATCGTGTGCCTGTAGCTACTGCGATTCTACAACCATTGATTGGCAAAGCGGGCAGTTTAATCACCTGGCATAATTTATTAAACAAGCCTAGGGAAGTAGCGCTTGATGCGGCACCCATTTCTTTCCTCACTATTGTAGATACATCTCCCACCATGTCATGTATTGTTGATTGTGAAACGATTTGTGATAGAGTATGATAGTTTGTACAGTCGCCAATTAATTCTCCCTAGGTAGGCGTCATACCATATTATGTAAACCTCTGTCTCTGCCCTCTTCCCATTCTTGAACTGACTAATGGTGTTCCAAATTAGTTTTCCGATTGTAGTACATGCGGTTGGTTATTGCCAGCAGTACCATTTCCTTTCAAACTATCATTATGGATATTATTGTTATCCATTCAATTATGGGCAGTTAACTGGATGATATTGCCACTGTGGAGCACCATTCCTATTAGTATATCCACGATGGACTTTATAAATTTGTTTTCTCTGCTTTCCGTGACTGACGTAGTCTTATTAGATTTTGAATTGTTATTATGGTTATTGTGGGTTCCACCACTACCATTCTGTTGATGGCTATACTTTTTATTATATTTCCAATTTCCATCATGATTACTGTTACGTGAATTAGTAATGTTGTTATAATTGCGTAGGCTTCCGCGGCCAGAGTCAGTCGACATAAAAGTTTTCTGGGTTTGGTACATTATGACGCGGTACCAAACCCAGAAAACTTTTATGTAGTAATGTTGTTCTTTCCACTTTGATAAAACATTCTTTCCGTCTTCATCAACAGCGTCAGTGGAATCTAGTATTGTATTCTATTGTTATATTGCATTGAATTGGGGACCTAGAACGACGGAGAGGCTTCTTCCCTGCCGTAGCCTCAGTGATACACAACCCACAACACGAACAGCAGTCCACTGACCCCACAACCGCCCCACACCGAAACCAGGATTATTGTGCTGTTCGGTCCGCAGTGGATGCCCCCGCGAACGTCTCACACCAGATAAGTGTAACCATAATGTTTTCATGGTAGAGTAATTATGGTGTACGCGTACGTGGACAAAGTGTTTGCACAGCAATCGACAACATAGTATAACTGAGGCGGAATAAGGAGAACGAGCCCGCATTCGGAAAACCTCCTTAAAAACCATCCACAGACTGGCCGGCACACCGAACCTCGACAGTAATCCGCCGGGCGGATTCGTGCCGCGGACCGGCAAGCCTTCCCGCCCGGAAAGAAGTGCGTTAGACCGCACGGCTAACAGGTATATAGTATGGAATATAGTACTGACACAATTTTTTTTTTGCATTAGATTTTGGTACACTGATTTCTTTTATAGAATCAGCAGTTTATAAAATTCTTATTACATCTCACTGTTAAATGGGATTGAGCCAATATGTCATTTCATTATGTGTATCTCAAATTATATTATTAAATTCCCCTGATGTGCTTGGAAAGGCTCAGGTTAAAAATCTCTCTGCCTGTTGAAAAACCTCCCTGCGTAATCTTTCCCGCACTGAAGCTGACCAGCACTTTGATGTAAGCGAATGTTCAAAATCATCATAACCTGAGCAATATTCTGAAACATCCGATGCCCCAGAAGTTTCCGCCACCTTATATAAAACTTGTCACTAATGCTAAATTTTGTACATCCTCGAAAGTGACATACCTCCTTGGAATGTTTTTATGAACACGATTGCACACGCATTTTTCTTATCGAGAATATAAGCTTAGAAGTAACGATGCTTGATTATATTTGCTTCTAAAATCATATTAGGTAAGTAAGGCAATTTCTTCTGCACCACACGTTGCTTTCGGTGCACGTAGGTGAACAACTTGGGATTTGTACAAGACAGTTATGCGAACGTCAATTCTGAGTAGAAGGTTTTTTTTTTCTGTACTGGCCTGGAGTTCGTCATCCTGGCCAGTCTCTCTTATTTCTACTACATCTTTTTTCATCCCATCGAGATCTTCGTTGACCACTTCTCCCCAAAGTTCATAGTTAAATTTTTCATTAAATTTTAATAATTCACCGTCCACTTAATCATTTATCTTTCTTTTTACATCACGAACCTCATAGGAAATTTATCGCATTGATTCCTGTACTTTTGTTTCGATTGGCTGCGTAAGTTGCTCATTGCAGACCAAGCAGTAAATACGTTTGCTAGCAGATTAGAATCTTGCGCTCCAAATCTAATGGTTCCTCAGTTACACGAGTTTGTCCAACAGAGGGTTTTTCAGTCTCTATTGACAGATGTTGAACCGTGTCAGATAATTCGCTCTTTTTTTTCTTTTTGTCCGAAATTCCATAATCCCGTGTAAAGTACGTGCACGGATCCCAGTAAACCAGCATAGGCCTGCTTTAATGCACTCATTTAATCAGTTCAATCTTACTAAAGTTTATCCTGCCTCTTTGCAATATCATTAACTTCCGCTATATTACCATCCCGTTTCTGATCAATATATTCTGGCTTTTGTGCCACAACACCTTGCACTGTCACATGCTCCGCAATCTCAGTCACAACAGTGTACTGCTGGTGTGTCATAGCAGTTTATTGGCAGGCAACGGCATCTAACTTTTGCAATAAAGTTGTTAAAATATCCTACGGTGGACCGGCCCTTTTTACAGTTTACACTTGATCCTGACGCCTCCTCAACTTAATTCATATGCCCCGGTTCGTAAATCAGCTATTTGGAAACGCATTTTTACCATTACTCAGTATTAGAAAACACTCAGTAAATTCAGCTTTAGTTAACAAACACTAAAATTAATCGTATTATTTGCAATGCAAATGACAGTATCAAGCAATAATAACATCGTACTGGTTTGAAAACCGATTTCGTAGCGCATGGCTGACTGTTGCCGTGGAATATGCGCTAAAATTCAGTCTATTGAAATTACCTTCACACAGCTCTGAGAAATTAATTACACTGCACATGATTGTGAGACATTCTTTTACATGGTAACACCGCTGAAAGCGTACAACTGTATTTGCATAAAGTCGTCTGCCTCACCGCTTCTGGATCTTAGCAGTTCTTTTTAGGTTTTACAAATTCCTGATTCCACACCAGAAATGGTTACATCAGTTTGGTCTGCAACCAATGACTTTGTCACGTAAAAATACAAAACTTCGCCCATAGGACTTCGTACCAAAAGATGCAGGCTCTAAGTTCTCACATGAAAGACAATCAGATAATTGAATTTCATTATTAATTACGGTATGCGCACCACGTAAATACATGAAACGAAGTGCACTTTAGAATTAAAATAGAGCTAAAGGCTCAGTATTTCGACACTGTAACTCAGTCATTAAATCCACCTTCAGGTTGATTTTTATTATTATTATTATTATTATTTCGCAACACGCATGTAAGGCTACACTTTTTGTTATTTCTTTAAATATCGTAAGTGCAGAGTCACAATGATATTCATCGAGAAATGTTCGCAATACTGAATACGACATAAAATGAAAGGGGATTGGAAGACAAGTGGATGTTCAAGCCCTTTTACGTGTTATTTTATAATACTTAAGGAACCAGCGAGCTGGTGCCATTAGCAGCATGGTATTTTGCACTGCTGCACTAGTTCGCACCTGAACATAATTTTAAATACTGTTCAGTACAGAAAGTACAGGACATATTACACTCTGACTGGTAACGAGCACGGACTGGTCTAGATCCGGCACTACCCACCAACCACACATTCTAATACTTGCCAACTTAATAATAACAGTTACAATAATAATAATAATAATAATAATAATAATATAAATATTATTGTTCAAGTTTACTGTCTACATTTGAGATGTAGGACTATTGAACTGAAATTTTTTATGAAATGAATGAAATATTGTTGTCCAATATGAAACCAGGTAACGGGGAGGGACGCATTTTTTATTTTATTAGTTTCTTTGACTTTGTTTTCTTTTTTTATCGAGGAGTAAGGAGGTCGTCGGTGTGTCTGGTTCACGCAGCCACGAATTCCGCTTATGTGTCAACCTCGTCAACTCGAAGTAACCTTTCCGTCCACTGTCATCAATTAATTTTTTGGTATATTCCAACCTACAACGAGGCAACAAAAGTCATGAGGTACCTCCTACCGTAGTGTTGAACGTCCTTTTGCCCGGCGTTGTGCAGAAACATCGACGTGGCATGTATTCCACAAGTCGTTGGAAGTCCCCTGCAGAAATATTGAGCGATGCCGCCTGTATAGGCGCCCATAATTGGGAAAGTGTTTCCGATGCAGGATTTTGTACACGAATTATATTACGTAAATGATCGATTGGATTCCTGTCGGGCGATGTGGGTGGCCAAATCATTTAGTCAAATTGTCCAGAATGTTCTTCAAAGCAGTCGATAACATTTGTGCCCCCGTGACATGCGTCATTCTCATCTACAAAAATTCCATCGTTGTATGCGAACAAGAATTCTATGAACGGATGCAAATGGTCTCCAAGTAGCCGAACATAAAAATTTTCGAAAGCCTCAGCCGCCAACAGATGTTGATATACCTCAATGGGGACAGCTGAAAATGTGTGCCCCGACCGGGACTCGAACACGGGATCTCCTACTTACATGGCAGACGCTCAATCCATCTGAGCCACCGAGGGCAAAGAGGATAACGCGACTGCAGGGACTTATCCCTTGCACACTTCCCGTGAGACCCACATTCCCAACTGACCACAACCTACATTCGTAATGTGCGAATGCGCACACTTTGCCCGAACTCTTACGGGAATCGTCGCCTCAGCTGGCGCGAGTAATGAGTGAATGGGCAAATATCCTTTAGGAACATTACGAATGTAGGTTGTGGACAGTTTGCAATGTGAGTCTCACGGGAAGCGTGCAAGGGATAAGTCCCTGCAGTCGCGCTCTCTGCCCTCGGTGCCTCAGATGGATAGAGCGTCTGCCAAGTACGCAGGAGATCACGGGTTCGAGTCCCAGTCGGGGCACACATTTTGGGTTGTCCCCATTGAGGTATATCAACGACACCTGTTGGCAGCTGAGGGTTTAGATTAATTATAGTTTCTTTCTAGAGAAGCTGCATGGTCATCATCTGATCTTTTGGAACAGTTACTATCTTCTTATAAGAGTTTTCACCCAGGATCAGTTCACTTGCACTACCACATTGCACGTAAACATAACAAATACCATTCTGGAATCAGTGGCTTGTTATCTTGGGCCAATGATTTCGTGGGGACTGCGTCATACTCGAACCCTAACATCAGCTCTTACCAGCAGAAACTGGGCCACGGTTTCCAGTCGGTTAGGGTTCCACCGATATGATGCACCCAGAAAATCCGCTGAAAGCGACGTCTTGTTTTAGCAAAGGCTCTCGTGTTGGTCGTCTTCTGCCTTAGCCCATTAAAGCCAAATTTCTCCGCACTGTCCTAACGGATCCTTTCATCGTGTCACACATTGATTCCGACGGTTATTATACTTAGAGTGGCTTTTCTGTTGGCACTGAGAACTGTACGAAAACACCATTGCTGTCGGTCGTTCGGTGAAGGCCGTCAGCCACTGCGTTGACCGTGGTGAGAGCTAACGCCTGAAATTTAGTGCTCTCAGCACACTCCTTAGAATGTGGATCTCGGAATATTGAATTTCCTAACGATTTACGAAATGGAATGTTCCATGCGTCTAGTTCCAACGACCATTCTGCGATCAGAGTCTGTTAATTCCTGTCGTGTGGCCATAATCTTGTCGGAAACCTTTTCACATGAATCACATGAGTGCAAATGACATCTCCGCCAATGCACTACCCTTTTATACCTTGTGTACACGATACTACCACCATCTGTATATGTGCAAATCGCTGTCCCATGAGTTTTGTCGCCTCAGTGTATAGTTTTACCCTCTATACCTCCATCAACTACCAAGTAAGTTGTGTTCTATCGTCATGTGTGTACTTCTTGTCATAGTTTACCCCATGTTCCTCACTTTGCTGATTCTGCGGAGAACGATCTCATTTCTGATTTAAGGCTACCTTCTTTTCTACAACTTTTTGTAATACCCCATATTAAACGCTAAGATTCACTTCTTTTCTGTTTCCCTACAGTCCACGATTCATTCCATACTACGCTGTACTTCAAACGTAATTTCTTACTCTAATTATTGCCGATGTCCAATAGTAGCAGATTTTTTTTTTTAAATCAGAAATGCCCTCTTCACCTGTGATAGTATACTTTTTATGTCTTGATAGCTTTCTCCGTTTGTGTTATATTGCATCAAGGTTAGCAGAATTCCTTTATTTCGTCTACTTGAAAGCCCTGAGTTCTCGTGTCGTGTTTATCTATAACCTAATGTTTGACACCACCCTAGTACTTTCGTGTTTCTTCAGTTTATTCTAAACTCATCTTGTATATTCATTACACTGTTCATTCAACATATCGTGCAATTTTTCCCCACATTCGCTGATGATAGCACTACCAACTGCGAATTTCGTCATTGTTATCCTTTCACCCGGAATACTAATCCTGGACCTTCCTCCTACTTCTCATAGCTTCGATGCATAGAGTATTTATTTCATCTCAAGTCTTCCAAAACTGTATTAAATTTTGTATCTAATACCGAATATTGAATGTCTTCCAAATCAGCTCCAATTTCTTTCTATATCATCTGACAGATCCACCCCCTCGTAGTTGCCTTCTTTTGCACTCTTCCACCTATCCACATGGAAGGTTCTAGTAAATGAACAATACATTTTAAACCAGGGGTCAGTGCTGAGGGTACTGCCACATAATCAATAGCCGACTATAATACATTTCAGAGTTTTTAAGTCACGTGTCCAATCTTAATTGAATATTCTCGTCACCCTGATGTGAAAATCTCTCAATATTGACCTATAGCACTTCGCACAACGGCACTTTGCAATATCAGCAAGTTCAGAAGGCCCGCAACGACCCTTTCAGAAAAACCGTAAAAAAATTATTTATCGATGGTCTAGTTACGTTATCTCAGTGTTGTTTCAGTCAACAATGCCATCACACACCATTATCGAACTAGTCTGTTGGAACTAAACAGACGAGAAAAATAAAAGCGGCGGATCTGCAGGAAGCACAGGGGGTGACCCGTTTGGGAACTGCCAGGTGGTGCGATGCATGCAATTCCCACACCCCTCGTAGCTCGGGTCCTGCGTGACGCAGTTTCGCGGTGATGCAGTGCCCGGAGCCCAGTGGTTGTCGCAGTTTATTGCGGTGCCAGCCTTCTCTCCCTCCGCCACCCCCTCGGCACGCGCAGCACGTAACGTATGCGACCACGTTAAGCGGCGCCACGTCCCGCTAAACGCGCCACAATTTCTACTTTGCTCCGAGGTGACATCGAGGCGTGCTAAGTCCCGCCGCGACAGCCGCTGCTTTTCCGTCCACACGCGGCTGTGCAGCGTCTATGCACCACATAGTGACTACGCAAAACTGCCGAGCTAAGAGTTCCAAAGTTCGACACTGTACGGAACAACCAAAAGTCTATTATCAGCGACTGGATACTTCGTAAGCCGTGGAAAAATTTTCGTTTACAACATGCTATGCTTTGAATGAGAAGGGAGCAGATTGATAGATAATGAAGCCAAATACAAGGAGGTGTTAGTACATAATCTTATCAGAAGCATCTGGAGCGCCTAGGTGTGTGAATGGCTCGAAGACATCTTAAGCAACAAAAACCCATAATTTGTCCTCTACGGTGAATATTGAAAGACAAGGGTATTATCGGGATTGCCCCAGGGAACTGTGATAGGACCGCTAGTATTTACTATATACACCCCTGGAAATGGAAAAAAGAACACATTGACACCGGTGTGTCAGACCCACCATACTTGCTACGGACACTGCGAGAGGGCTGTACAAGCAATGATCACACGCACGGCACAGCGGACACACCAGGAACCGCGGTGTTGGCCGTCGAATGGCGCTAGCTGCGCAGCATTTGTGCACCGCCGCCGTCAGTGTCAGCCAGTTTGCCGTGGCATACGGAGCTCCATCGCAGTCTTTAACACTGGTAGCATGCCGCGACAGCGAGGACGTGAACCGTATGTGCAGTTGACGGACTTTGAGCGAGGGCGTATAGTGGGCATGCGGGAGGCCGGGTGGACGTACCGCCGAATTGCTCAACACGTGGGGCGTGAGGTCTCCACAGTAAATCGATGATGTCGCCAGTGGTCGGCGGAAGGTGCACGTGCCCGTCGACCTGGGACCGGACCGCAGCGACGCACGGATGCACGCCAAGACCGTAGGATCCTACGCAGTGCCGTAGGGGACCGCACCGCCACTTCCCAGCAAATTAGGGACACTGTTGCTCCTGGGGTGTCGGCGAGGACCATTCCCAACCGTCTCCATGAAGCTGGGCTACGGTCCCGCACACCGTTAGGCCGTCTTCCGCTCACGCCCCAACATCGTGCAGCCCGCCTCCAGTGGTGTCGCGGCAGGCGTGAATGGAGGGACGAATGGAGACGTGTCGTCTTCAGCGATGAGAGTCGCTTCTGCCTTAGTGCCAATGATGGTCGTATGCGTGTTTGGCGCCGTACAGGTGAGCGCCACAATCAGGACTGCATACGACCGAGGCACACAGGGCCAACACCCGGCATCATGGTGTGGGGAGCGATCTTCTACACTGGCCGTACACCACTGGTGATCGTCGAGGGGACACTGAATAGTGCACGGTACATCCAAACCGTCATCGAACCCATCGTTCTACCATTCCTAGACCGGCAAGGGAACTTGCTGTTCCAACAGGACAATGCACGTCCGCATGTATCCCGTGCCACCCAACGTGCTCTAGAAGGTGTAAGTCAACTACCCTGGCCAGCACGATCTCCGGATCTGTCCCCCATTGAGCATGTTTAGGACTGGATGAAGCGTCGTTTCACGCGGTCTGCACGTCCAGCACGAACGCTGGTCCAACTGAGGCGCCAGGTGGAAATGGCATGGCAAGCCGTTCCACAGGACTACATCCAGCATCTCTACGATCGTCTCCATGGGAGAATAGCAGCCTGCATTGCTGCGAAAGGTGAATATACACTGTACTAGTGCCGACATTGTGCATGCTCTGTTGCCTGTGTCTATGTGCCTGTGGTTCTGTCAGTGTGATCATGTGATGTATCTGACCCCAGGAATGTGTCAATAAAGTTTCCCCTTCCTGGGACAATGAATTCACGGTGTTCTTATTTCAATTTCCAGGAGTGTACATAAACGATCTGGTATACAGGGTGTGCAGCAATCTGCGGGTGTTTGCCAATGTAACTACGTTGTACTGGAAGGTGCAGCAGTGTCGAACGTCAGTAACTGTAGGATGATACAAGATGACTTAGATAAAATTTCTAATTGGTTAGATGAATGACAGCTGGCTCTATGTAGAAAAATGTAAGTTAATGCGGATGAGTATTAAAAGCACGCCCGCAATGTTCGGATACAGCATTACTAGTGTCCCGCTTGACACAGTTTTGTCTGGGCGAAACAAAATGGTTCAAATGGCTCTGAGCACTATGGGACTTAACATCTCTGTGCGAAACACTGCAAAGCGATGTCAAATGGGACGAACATTTAAGGATTGTGGGAAGAAAGGCGAATGGTCGACTTCAGTTTACAGGGAGAATTATGAGAATGTGTGGTTCATCTGTGCAGGCCGCGTATAGAATGCTAGTGCGACCTATTCTTGAGTACCATTCGAGTGTTTGGGATCCGCACCCGGTCGGATTACAGGAAGACATCGCTACGTTTGTTGCCGGTAGATTCGAACAACACGCAGTTGTTATGGAGATGCTTCGGGAACTCAAATGGGAATCCCTGGAGAGGAGACATTGTTTTCGATGAACAGTTTTGACAAAATTTATAGAAGCGGCATTTGAAACTGGTTGCAGAACAATCCTACTGCCGCCAATATACATTTTGCGTAACGACCACAAAGATAAGATACCGGAAATTAGGGTTCACATGGACGCTTATAGATAGTCGTTTTTCCCTCGCTCTATCTGAGAGTGGAAAAGGAAAGGAAACGATTAGTAATCGTGGAGCTTACCCTCCGCCACGCACCGTACTGTAACTTGTGGAGTATGAAATTTTGTATTTGTGGGGAGCCTCCAGATGCTTAATAAACAGAAACATGATCTGCAGTAGGCTGTAAAGCGATTTTTATTTAATCGTGCGATTAGCTAATTTCGACTACTTGTCAGTGTGAAGCACTTTTAAAACAACATGGAAAAGCACTGCAGTGTTTTTTTTCTTTATTGCCATATGGGCAGGGGAGGGCTGGCAGCAGCACAGTCCACCGCTCTTCAGCCGAGTGGCTTTACAGAAAATATAAACGGGGGAACTCATACATAAAAAAGGGACATAAAAACACAGACAATATAGATTATGAAAGTTAAAATATACACTAATACGAGGAGATTCACTGGCAGACAGTTAAAAAGTCGACATAAAATTAAAAGAACACAGCTGGCAATTAGTGGGGCACTTAAAATACGATGGAGTCAAACACAAGTTAAAAGTAGCCCACAGTATAAAAAGCACACAGAGTGAGACACTTGAAAGGACCACTGTCAACCAGAGCACACACGAAGAATGAAAACCACTGGCAGGGACCTGCTGAGGGATGAGAGGCTGGGAGGAAGAGAAAAGGACGGGTCAGGAGGCATATCAAGAGGCAGGAGACAGGTGGGATAGGAGATGAAGAGGGAAGACAAGGCAGGAGGGACAGCAGAGCATTGCAGTGTTTTTTTTTTCTTTATTGAATTTCCATTCCCCCCCCCCCCCCTCCCAGAGAGGGGGGGTGGCTTTCAACAGCGTAATATGCCGCTATGCAGCTTACAGATGTTAAAAACATAATGAGGAGATAATAAAACAATAAAAACACGCCACAAAACGGTGACTGGTTAAAACTGGAACATGGCGAAAAGTTGCAAAGTCAAAACAGAAAAACAAAGGTTTGGTGATGCTAGTAATTAGACAGGCACAAATAAAAAATCATGGCGACAGTCTCGTTTCTGGTCGCAGGAGTTAAAAAACATACCTAGCCACAGTATGTTATTTGTTGGCAACACTGAAATGCACAACACTCACTTACAACAGCACCATAGATGAGACATGACAGCAGATGGGGAGAGGGGTGGAGGATCTACACCTATGAGGGGGGAAAGGGGGGGGAGAAGAATAGAAAAAGGGGGGAGCCCCTGGAGGGAGAGGACACATAAAAGGGTGGCCAGGGTAAATGGGGAAAGGAGGGGGGAAGGCAGAGGAAGGAAAGCAAAAAGACTCAGGGGAGAGATTGGAGTCAAAGAGAGGGTAGGCACGGAAAAAAACAGGTTGTAAGGGTCTCCCAGAAAGAACAGAGGGAGGGAGGGAGAGGTGAGGATCAGAGTTGATAGCAGGGATAAATGGAGTGAGAGAGAGCATCATCTGGTGGGGGGGGGGGGGGTTTGGTGGAAGCCACCTCGGGAAAGGAAATGAAGAGCGTAAGGGTGGAGGGTAGGAGGGACACAATGGTGAAGGTGTGGCTGCAGGTGGGGATTGGAGAGGAGAGGAGCAACACAGGGTGAGGGGGACCAAGCTGGCAGGTGGTGCAGAGGATGCAGATACATGAGGAAAGGAATCAGGTCATAGATGATCTATGTTGGGGGCTGGGAGTCATATACAGAAGGTGAGGTGGAGTGCATGGCGCTCAAGAATCTGGAGGAATTTGAAGAAGGGGGGGGGGGCTGATATCCAGGCAGGAGGCATAACAGAGGATGGGATGGATTAAGGATTTGTAGGTGTGGAGGATGGTAGCCAGAGAGAAATTTATGGAGCCAGAGGCGGTTGTGGGCTTTGGGATAAAGCAGAGATGAGAGATCCAGGTGAGGTGACGGTCAATGGTGAGGCCAAGGTAGGTGAGAGCGTGGGAGAGGCAGACAGAACGGCCCGCATCTCGTGGTCGTGCGGTGGCGTTCTCGCTTCCCACGCCCGGGTTCCCGGGTTCGATTCCCGGCGGGGTCAGGGATTTTCTCTGCCTCGTGATGGCTGGGTGTTGTGTGATGTCCTTAGGTTAGTTAGGTTTAAGTAGTTCTAAGTTCTAGGGGACTGATGACCTAAGATGTTAAGTCCCATAGTGCTGAGAGCCATTTTGCAGACAGAACGGGCGCAGATGGTAAGGGATAAATCAAGGAGCTCAAAGGAGCAAGTGGTACGACCTATGATGATTGCCTGGGTCTAGGAAGGATTAATTTTCAGGAGCCACTGGTTAGACCATGTGGGAAAAAGGTCAAGGTGATTCTGGAGAAGGCGTTGGGACCGTTGAAGGGTAGGAGCGAGGGCAAGGATGACTGTTTCCTTGGCACGCTGCAGGAGGTGTACTGGAGGGGAGGGGGAGACGTATCTGCCGTGTATAGGAGGTAGAGGAGAGGGGAGGGGACTGAGCCCTGGGGTATGTAGTTTCTGCATGCATCGCACATATAACTAACACTTTACATATCTCACATTAAAATAAAACATGTTACATGCATGCAGACAAATAATGTTTTTCCATGCTCGTTTTACAAGTGCTTGGCAATGATAAGTAGTAGAAATCAGCTAATCGAGCGATTAAATAAAAATCAAATTTCAGTCTACTACGGACCATGTTTACGTTTATTGTTGAGTATGAACATAGACGTAGATGCAGATGTAATGCGGATTTTGCCGCTAGATGTCACGAGAGGCGAACGTATGCACCAGTATAAAAGTGGGCGGGGAGTACTGCTTTATCAGTAGAGAAGCAGTAACAGCACAGTGGATCGATCTATAGAGTTCAGTGACTTCGAAAGTGGAGCAGCTAATGCCACTTGAGCTGCAAATCCAACATGCACATGTCAGTCCTTCTAAATCTTATCCCGGGTCGACAAATTTTCAGATCGTGCCTCGATTTTTCTTAAGTTTTGCTTCCAACATCAATCGCGAAACAAAACTGCATGTCTTGCCCTTATCTTTCCGAAAGCCTAGCTGATCCTCCTTTCCATTTTTCTGTGTCTTATTCTTGTCAGCAATTTGCATACATGATGCGTTAAGTTGACTGTGCGATTGCTGCCTTCGGAAGTGTGTGGGTTATATTTTTCGAAAGTGTGGTGGTAGGTCTCCAGACTCATAGATTCTGCACAACAACTTTAGTCGTTTGGTAGCCACTTCCCAACATTTCTAAGGAATCTTGTCCGTCCTTTCAGCCTTATTTGATAGCAAGACTTCTGAAGCTCAATTAAGGATCGCACTACCAAGAAGGGGGAGAGGAGGGTTGGGTAGGTGTTCTTTGAAATTATTTTAATCTAGTTAGTTACCTTACACTATTAAATCCCGAAAAACAATATTTATTGTTTCTAATGATTTCTTGTGTCTTATTCCATAAATGTTTTAAGTTTTTCAATTAAACTTAACTCAAAAATTTGTCTTAATAGTAGATGTTCCGCTCCACAATGAAGGTGATATTTAATATTTTCAGCTTAAACATCTCATCAACACATCAATATTTCTTTAAAAAGTATGTTTTGGGTAAATGTCAACAACAGTTAACAAAATTTGCGTTTTCTAAACTAAGTTTAGTCTGAGCATAAAATATCGCAACCTGCTAGTGTACATTATCGAAAGAGCATTGATGTATAAGAGTATGCTAAATGATATTTTACTGTTCTGGACCCTGCTAACACATGAGTGTGCCTTTAAAAATTATGTTGTTAATATACGTCAAGTGTGAGCATAAAGTACCCGCTGTAACCACCCCATCCCCTCGCTCCACTCTGTCGAACTGGAAATGATGACGATGACGATTATGAGGTCCCATACTCCGAGGAGAGTAGGGGACGATGCGGGAAACGCGCACCGGTGATTAGGCAACGTCCTAGCGGAGGTGGTTTGCCAGTGCCTTCCTGCGACCGTAACGGTGGCATCGCGCGTTAGTAATTGCTGGCGTTAAACTCAGATGGAGGATCTAAGTCTTCCATATCGACGCCCATTTTTTCCTCAATCACGTGATCAAACGTAGAGGCCTTCATTGTACTCCGTGCACCCATCCGCCCTCTTCTGTGTGCTTGACAATGAACAGTTCTATTACCATTTCACTCTTAATGTTGACGTTCTTGCTTTAAACTTCACTGAATTTTTTTATGACTTCTCTATGTGCTGTATGAAGATGGTTGCCTGACACATTCAATGCTTCGAAAGGAAAACCTCGGAACAGCTTCCAGCCTTTCTCTTTCGACTTGACATTCCAAGTTTTATACGTAACTTGGAGGTATAGTAAGATATTAAGGATTAAATTCGAAGGTTAGTTACAGTTCTTAACTGAACCTTAGGCAACAGTTGTCAGTCACTATCTAAAATTTACACACAAGGTGTGGTGCATGCTCTTAGTTACAGTTTTATAGTGACTTTCAGTGTTTACATACTACTACGAAATACAATTTAAATCAATTATTACTGTAGTTACTGCTGTCAGTTCTATAACAGGCTTGTCAGGAAGGTGGATTTCGCAATGGGGTCATCGAGTTATGCGTATCTGACCAGCAGTTTCTTTCTACGTAAAATTCTTTGTAGACGTGCTTGTAAGTGCATGCATATTTTACATTTAATTATTTACATAGATGTACAGTTACATTTTTACTACGTTTTACTTGCCTAAATGCGCGGCTGATTCATCTTCTGTGGTGTCACCGCCAGACACCACACTTGCTAGGTGGTAGCTTAAATCGGCCGCGGTCCAGTAGTACATGTCGGACCCGTGTGTCGCCGCCATCAGTACTTGCAGACCTAGCGCCACCACATGGCAGGTCTAGGAAGACGGACTAGCACTCGTCCCAGTTGTACGGACGACATTGCTAGCGACTAGACGTACGAAGCCTTCCTCTCATTTGCCGAGAGACAGTTAGAATAGCCTTCAGCTAAGTTAATGGCTACGACCTAGCAAGGCGCCATTTGTAACATAGCATGTATCTTAATGAGTCTCACTTGTATCATGAAGATTGCTGTATACCAAAGGATACATTAAAGTTAAGTATATTATAAGCTACGTACTTTTCTTGCTACCATTCAATAGTTATCCTGTTCCAGAATTCACGCCCGTCTGCATTACATCGCGTGCCTTTCGGCTACCTCAGAGTGGCGTGGCTCTTGCTACGCCACAACAGTTTGGCGACGAGTCAACGTGTTCTTCCTACTTGTTTTGCTCTGGTTTGATTTGCTTGTGTCATGGCTTCGCCACAATCTCCAGATGTACTGTCCGAATTTTATCGCTTGCAGAATCAGCAGACGCAGGCGTTATTGGATGCCCTGGGACAGCTCGTCCAGGGTCAACGTGCGCTGCAAAATGATGCGGCCGCCGCCGCGTCACAGCTACCGCAGCCACAACATGCAGTTGCACCGCCATTCCGACCGTTTGATTCCACTCAAGAGACTTGGGCGGAGTATTCCCGACAGCTGGATTTTCATCTGGCAGCCTACAGAATTCAAGGTAACGAGCGGCAGCCTCACTTATTGTCTTGTGTCGGTGTGCAAACGTACCGTGTGATAGTGAAATTGTTTCCCCGACGCGACGTAGCTACACTGTCCTACGAAGAAATTGTGTCGGCTTTAGATGCCTATTTCAAAGAAACAGTTAATGTGGTTGCAAAAAGGTATACGTTCTTTCGTACAAAACGTACGGCCGGTCAAACTAATAGGGAGTGGGTTGCAACTTTGCAAGGCCTTACTAGGGATTGTGAATTTCAGTGTGACTGTGGCCTTCCTTATTCAGATACAATGGTGCGTGATGCAATAGCACAGAACGTTTCTGATGTTCGCATAAGGGAACAGATTTTGAAACTAGTTAATCCCTCCCTTCAACAAGTGATAGACATATTGGATAGGCAAGACACACTTGACTGTGCTCAGGAATCTTTTGAAGCTTCGCCAGCAGTGTGTAACATTAACCGGCCCGCTGGACGCGCTGCGCGGCCCGGTAACCGGCCCTCGCGCACTTCGACGCAGCTGACGCCGCGCTCTACACCAGGTGTGCCTCGCCAGCCCGCAGATGCAGTGAACTCATGCCCGCGGTGTGCTACTAGACATTCGCGTGAACATTGCCCGTCACGCCAAGCTATTTGCTTTTTCTGCAATAGGAAAGGACATGTTCAAAGTGTTTGCCAGAAAAAGCTCAGATCAGACAATCACAACCGTTCCAGGCCCTTTGCTTCGCGCCGGAATCGAACCACGGACACTCAGGCTCGGGAACCTTCGCCCATGGACATTCACGTAGTTAATGCCACTCCGCCCAGAGTTACTCTTTCTAACAGTGACTGTGTTCGTCCCACAAAAAGTGTGCTTCGACGTCGACGGCAATCCCGTCACGTCACAAGTGATTCTGTACCAGTGTCTGTTCACGTTGCACAAAACAGTCGCTCTTGTCGTCAGCAGGACAATAAACTTTTTGTAGATTTGGACTTTGCCGGACAAGTGATACCATTCCAGCTCGATACCGGAGCTGCAGTTTCATTGCTCAATCACGCCACGTACAAACAACTGGGCGCACCGCCGTTGCGTGCCGCAAAAGTTCAGCTCACTAGTTATTCAGGACAGCATATCCCTGTGTTAGGACAGTGCAGCCTTTTTGCAACATACAAGGGACAAACAAAACTTGTGTCGTTTTACGTTCTTCGTTCTTCTGCTGCAGTGAACTTGTTTGGTTTAGATTTATTTCAATTGTTTAACTTGTCTATTGTAAATCAGGTCCTATCAGTGAACCAGACTGTGCCTTCAGCCAGTGTTTCTAGTCTATGTGAGGAATTTGCAGACATTTTTGCACCGGGCCTTGGTTGCGCTAAGAACTATGAAGCACATTTGGAACTAAAAGTCAACGCGCAACCGAAATTTTTCAGAGCGCGCAATGTTCCCCACGCATTGCGTGATGAGGTCGCAAGAACATTAAAAGATTTAGAATCGCAAGGTGTCATTGAACGTGTGCAGGCTTCTCTCTGGGCCTCACCCTTAGTGATTTTGCAAAAACCTTCCGGCAAATTGAGACTTTGCGTGGACTTCAAAGCAACAGTGAATCCACAACTTTCTTGTATGGTCGTCACTTTACCATCATCACAGACCACAAACCTTTGACATCGCTTTTTCATCCGAACAAGCCTGTACCTCCACGTACAGCGCAGAAATTCATTCGCTGGTCTCTTTTCCTCTCGCAGTACCGCTACGATCTCTTGTACCGGTCCACTGCTAAGCACGGAAACGCAGATGCGTTGTCCCGTTTGCCTGTTGCCGAGGATAAAGCATTCGATTCTTCCGAACTTGCTTGCATGTTCATTGATGCGGAAACTGATGACGTGGTCGAATCGTTTCCGATTGATTTTCGTCGTGTAGCTACAGCCACAGCTGCTGACCCTGTCCTTGCTACCGTTTTGCGTTTTGTTACTACGCAATGGCCCTTGTCGAAGTCACGGATCGAGGATCCGATGGTTCGCCGATTTTTTGCTCACAAGGAGAGACTTTTTGTACGACGTGGTGTTTTGTTGTTGCGTTCTGACAACGATCAGTCTAGGGTCGTGGTCCCACGTTCCTTACAGTCCTCTGTCTTAAAGCTTCTCCACCAAGGCCATTGGGGTATAGTGCGTACGAAACAACTTGCTCGTCAGCACTGTACTTGGTTCGGAATCGATGCAGCGATTACGCATATGTGTTCTTCTTGCATGGCGTGTGCCGAACAACAATCCGCGCCACCGCGGAAATTCTTTGCATGGCCGAATGCCACTTCCCCTTGGCAACGCTTACACATAGATTTTGCTGGTCCATTCTGGAATGCTCGATGGTTGGTTGTTGTCGATTCCTTCAGTAATTTTCCTTTTGTTGTCCGGATGTCTTCCACGACGTCATCTGCCACCATCCAAGCGTTGTCTGCTATCTTTTGCATTGAAGGTCTTCCGCAGACTATTGTTTCCGACAATGGCCCACAATTCATGTCCGCAGAATTTCAGTCATTCTGCAAGGCCAATGGTATTCAACATCTGACATCCGCGCCGTTTTCGCCTCAGTCAAACGGTGCCGCGGAACGTTTGGTCCGGACTTTTAAGTCACAGATGTTGAAGTTGAAAGAGTCGCATTCTCGGGAGGACGCGTTGTTGCTCTTTTTGTCTTCGTATCGCTCTCAGCCCCGCGATGGTCGCTCGCCGGCTGAGTTGCTTCACGGTCGTCCTCATCGAACCTTGATGTCTTTGCTGCATCCGCCGCATCAGGTTCCTGTGCAGCGGCAGACTCCTGCTTTTGCTCCTGGCGACGCTGTATTATATCGCAACTATCGCGGTTCAAGGCGTTGGCTCGCAGGGCGCATTCTTCTCTGCCTCGGCCGCGCGATGTCTTTGGTTTTGGGGGCCTCTGGTGAGGTGCGTCGGCATCTCAATCAGCTGCGCCTCTGTCGTCGTCTGGGTTCTGCCGCTCCCCGTCTGCTTTCAGCGACGGAGCCGTCCGGTCAGCGCCCTGGGGACCCATCTACTGGCTCGCCTCATCCCCAGGTGTTACCGACGATGCCTTCCATTCTGCCCCATGATGTCGCGCCGCCGCAGCAGCCGCCGCCGGCGCGGCCCGCAGAGGACGCTTCGCTGCAGCCGCCATCCGCCTCCCTGGGTCACGCGCCGCCGATCGCTTCCCGTGACCAGCTGTCCTCCGCCATGGAACTCTTGCCCGCTCCGGACCACATGGCGTCATCGCGCGTCGGATACCCCGACGCAATGGAGGTCGATCCTTCGGCCACTCATGTCTCATTACGGGCGCATACGCCGCATGTTGACGTGCACCCTGGAGTAGGTTTCCAGGCGTTTCCTAGCTCCCCTCGGACCGAATGGCCGGGTGCGGGTGGCACAGCCTCGCCTGTTGTTAGGCTCCCCACCTCATCGCCTACGTCAACATGGGGTCCTCCCCACGGCGGGCGGAAGCCTTATAACACGACCGTTCGCCGATTTGCGGGGGAGGAATGTGGTGTCACCGCCAGACACCACACTTGCTAGGTGGTAGCTTAAATCGGCCGCGGTCCAGTAGTACATGTCGGACCCGTGTGTCGCCGCCATCAGTACTTGCAGACCTAGCGCCACCACATGGCAGGTCTAGGAAGACGGACTAGCACTCGTCCCAGTTGTACGGACGACATTGCTAGCGACTAGACGTACGAAGCCTTCCTCTCATTTGCCGAGAGACAGTTAGAATAGCCTTCAGCTAAGTTAATGGCTACGACCTAGCAAGGCGCCATTTGTAACATAGCATGTATCTTAATGAGTCTCACTTGTATCATGAAGATTGCTGTATACCAAAGGATACATTAAAGTTAAGTATATTATAAGCTACGTACTTTTCTTGCTACCATTCAATAGTTATCCTGTTCCAGAATTCACGCCCGTCTGCATTACATCGCGTGCCTTTCGGCTACCTCAGAGTGGCGTGGCTCTTGCTACGCCACAACATCTTCTGTTTCTGTATCACCACACGTTTCATTTTCTCTGTCATTACAGATGTCATTCAGTATCACGTTTATATTTAGTTTATATGCCGGTCTCTGTGTCCTCTGCCTCGTGCATTCTTCTTGTTACGTACTTGAAATGCTGTCCGCTTTTCCGTACAGGTCAGCCCATTAGCCTGGATTCCTAAGGGAGTGCTACATATTGCTGTGTGTCGTTGTAAGGACGACGTCCGGTTAGGAAATTAATCAATACAGAGCCCGCGGCAGCGTGCTCTATTCCTAATCTTTTCCTCAAGTTAGCGAAGGAATAGACTCTCTGGCCCTTACAGCAACTGCCTGCTCTCTTTTCCGTGTGCCCAACCACCAGCAGGTGGAGTTAACGCGACTTTTTGGTTGCCGCAAAGCATATGATGGATTCAAAGATTGCACAGTAGTCTGACCCCGGGTGTGTTAACTGGTATCTTTAAATGTGTTGTTCCCTTCGTGATCGTAATTCCCAGACATCTAGTCCTGTATGAGATTTTCACTCTGCAGCGGAGTGTGCGCTGATATGAAACTTCCTGGCAGATTAAAACTGTGTGCCCGACCGAGTCTCGAACTCGGGACCTCTGCCTTTCGCGGGCAAGTGCTCTACCATCTGAGCTACCGAAGGACGACTCATGCCTGGTCCTCACAGCTTTACTTCTGCCAGTATCTCCTCTCCTACCTTCCACACTTTACAGAATCTCTCCTGCAAACCTGCAGAACTAGCACTCCTGAAAGAAAGGATACTGCGGAGACATGGCTTAGCCACAGCCTGGGGGATGTTTCCAGAATGAGCTCTTCACTCTGCAGGTTCGCAGGAGAGCTTCTGTAAAGTTTGGAAGGTAGGAGACGAGATACTGGTAGAAGTAAAGCTGTGAGGACCGGGCGTGACTCGTGCTTCGGTAGCTCAGATGGTAGAGCACTTGCCCACGAAAGGCAAACGTCCCGGTTCGAGTCTCGGTCGGGCACACAGTTTTAATCTGCCAGGAAGTTTCATCTAGTCCTGTGTTTCTGCGTTGTTCCTGTTACCAAGATTCACCGATGGCTTTCTACCGAGTCTTCCTTTGAGTAAAACCTAACATATTTTGTCTGGGACAACTGTTTATTTTGTGTAAAACAGTTTCGTCATGTGCTGTAATACAGGGCGTTTCAAAAAGAAAGAGCAGATTTCAAACATTTATTTCTCAAAAACTACAAATGATAGAAACACAATTCAAACGTTTCTTGTCAGAGAAAGGTTCAAAGTTTTTCAATGGTCCGCGCAGAAGTTCCATGCAAATCCGCAGTGGCGCTGGCGTTTGTTTGTAGGAAAATGGCGACGACACCACAGGAACGATCATTTTGTGTGCTGCAATTTGCAAAGTTAGAGTCCATTGTTGGTGTGCAACGTGCATTCCGCCGTCAATTCAACAAACAGCCGCCTCGTCATAAGCAAATTTATGAGTGGCATCACAGATTCGTAGAAGATGGTTGCATCTGCAAGCGAAAAAGCACGGGTCGTCCACGCACATCGGATGAAAATGTCGAGCGTGTCCGTGCAGCTTACGAAAGGAGCCCTAGAAAATCCACGACACGGGCAAGTCACGAACTAAACATGTCTAAAACAACGGTATGGCGCGTTCTGAGTAACCGTCTGCACATGAAGCCGTACAAACTGCAGTTATTGCAAGCATTGCGTCCTGACGACCACAACAAAAGGTTCGAATTTTCAACTGCAATTCTACAGGACATGGAAGAGGACAATTTTGCCGAACGATTAATTTTTTCAGATGAATCAACGTTTCACATTTCTGGTAAAGTTAATCGGCATAACGTACGAATTTGGGCGAGTGAAACTCCGAGGGACGTTATTCAACATGAAAGAGACTCACCAAAGGTTAACGTCTTTTGTGCAATTTCGGTAAACAAAGTTTATGGACCTTTCTTTTTCATGGAGAAAACTATCACAGGAACCATTTACCTGGACATGTTAGAAAACTGGCTATTTCCTCAACTTCAGGAAGATTCAAATCACTTCATCTTCATGCAAGATGGCGCCCCACCACACTTCTCTGAACCTGTACGACGGTACCTAAATAACACCATTCCAGGACGGTGGATTGGAAGAGCAGGAGCACAAGATCAATGTCATCGTCTGTGGCCTCCCAGGTCACCAGACCTTACTCCCTGCGATTTTTATTTGTGGGGGTACATAAAGGACTGTGTTTATGTCCCACCTATGCCCGCTACTCTTCAAGAGGTACGACATCGAATTGTTGCGGCCGTGAATTCGGTAACTAAAGACCAGTTGCGTCGTGTGTGGCAAGAAATGAGATACCGGTTTGATATTTGTCGTGTAACAAATGGTGCTCATATTGAGGTACAGTTTTGATATTTGTTGTGTAACATTTGGTACTCATATTGAGTGAAGGACCGTTGGAATTGTGTTTCTATCATTTGTAGTTTTTGAGAAATAAATGTTTGAAATCTGCTCTTTCTTTTTGAAACGCCCTGTATATCGTTGTATTCTCATAAAATTGTGCCCAGGCGTTTTCCGAGACTACCACAAGCGTATCATCCCCATGTGCCACGATTCTATGCCAGTCAGGGCTTTGCACGAGATGTAACAGGGTTCTGTTGATAGATCCCACATGGTGAGCCCGATGTGAGTCTTTTCGGTGCTTTCTCGTCACTCAACAACCGTGTCGAAGTGCGAACTACCTGAGACGCCCGAACATAAAAAAAAAGACTTCAAATGTGTGTGAAATCTTATTTGACTTAACTGCTATGGTCATCAGTCCCTAAGCTTACACACTACTTAACCTAAATTATCCTAAGGACAAACACACACACCTACGCCCGAGGGAGGACTCGAACCTCCGCTGGGACCAGCTTCACAGTCCATGACTGTAGTACCTCAGACCGCTCGGCTAATGCCACGCGGCGCCCGAGTATAACAGACTGAGGTGACAAAAGCCATGGGATAGTGATAGGCACATACACAAATGGCGGTAGTATCGCTTACACAAGGTACAAAAGGTCAGTGAATTGGCGACTTGTCGTTTGTACTCAGGTGACATATGTGAAAAGGTTTCCAACGTTCTTATGACCGCGACGGGAATTAACAGACTTTGAATGCGGGATGCTAGCTGCAGCTGGACGCATGGGACATTTAATTTCGGAAATCGTTAGGGAATTTAATATTCCACGAGCCACAGTGCCGAGAGTGTGCCAAGAATACCAAATTTCATGTATTGTCGCTCATCGTGGGCAACGCAGTGGCCGACGGCCCTCAGTTAACGTCTGAGAGCAGCGCCGTTTGTGTAAGGTTGCCAGTGTTGACAGATAACGAGCACTGTGTGAAATAACCGCAGGAGTCGATGTGGAACGTACGTCGAAATTATCCCTTAGGACAGTGCCGTGAAATTTGGCGTTAATGGGCTTTGACAGCGGCAACCGATGCGAGTGCCTTTGCTAATGGCACGACATCGCCTACAGCTCCTGTCCTGGGCTCGTAACCATATTGTTTGGACCCTAGCCGACTGAAAAACCATGGCCTGTTCAGATCAGTCCAAGTTTCACTTGGTGAGAGCTCGTGGTAGGGTCCGAGTGTGGCGCATACTCCACGAATCCATGGACCCAAGCTGCCAATAAGGTACTGTACAAGTTGGTGGTGGCTCCAGAGAACTTTTCAAGTCTCTAACATCTATAATGTACGTACGCAAATTGTGCTCAAATTAGTACCAAGGCCAGGATTTGATCCCTGGTGTCCTGATCACTAGATAGTTGCTCTAACAACTACGCCGTCCTGGCCCCGTGACTTTTCACAACTGCACGGATTGCACTACTACACTTCCCTCCTCAATCCAAATTCCCATTCACGTCTGAACCAACTTCGTACTCCCCTTAAACGCCGACACATTATGGAGGGTATCCATCTGTATTGAAATAGTACCTCAGCATCGAACGAATGGGAGATTATGCCTGAAACCGAGGCGTAGGTGTTTTAATTGAACGAAACCACATGTTTCCAGATACCTTCCCAAGTCTTAAGCTACTATGATGTACATACACAGACTAAACCTACAAATGAAAATTTGCCCCACGCCCAGGATTCGCGCCCAGGTTTCCTGCTCACTAGATGTCCTAACGACTACGCCACCCTGGCACAGTGGCTTTGCACAACCGCGCAGACTACCCTAGCAAACCTCAATTCTCAATATAGTTGGAGAGCTTTTAAAATGCTGTTCGAGTCTGGGGGAATACAATGTTGGCTGACGCGTTAATGGGAATTTGAATTAAGGAGGGACATATGCTAGGATAGTCGAGCAGTTGACCAGATCCACTGTGCCAGGGTGACGTAGTAGTTAACGCATCTGCCTAGTCAGCAGGAGACCTGGGTTCAAATACTGGCCATGGTTTTGCGAACTGCGCACACTGCCTCCATCCTCAGCATAGCTGGAGAGTCTCTGCAGTGCTGTTCGACTTTAAGAGGAATACAAAGAGAGAGAGAATGGGAATTTGGATTGAGGAGGGACGCATGCTAGAGAAGCCGGTACATTTGTCCAAAGCCACAGTACCTAGGTGGCAAAGTGCTTAACATACATGCCTGGTCACCGGGACACCTGGGTTCAAATTACGAACATAGTATAAATTTTCTTTCGTCGCTTTAGTCTGCGTGTGTAAACCTCCTTTTGGTAAACATAGAAAAAATCTGTTGGTGTAATTGACAAGTGTGCCACTAAAAATTCTCTTTCACATTGGTTTGAGTAACGTGATATTCATAGATTACGAAAAGGGCATCCAAGAATATATCAGACCAATAATTTCAACCTCTGTGCCTACTTCAATAAATTTGACGAGATAACTGGCTGATATAACCTCATGTACGACATCAAGCGCTACGGTGGAAAACTGTGACTTGAGGACATTTGCTTGCTTTCTAGCTGGCTATACAACAGATTAAGACCTCAATGGTATTCATAATTAGCGGTGCGGCTTTCTGAGCCACACAATGTTCCTCTTCAATGTGTTACTTTTTTTGGAGTTGGGGGGGGGGGGTTAGTGGCAAACTAGACTGACGAGTATTTGGCTAAGGAATTTCTCTCCAGTGGCCACCTCTTCACCTCACAGTAGCTTTTACATTAAATGTGCTAATTTATTGGATTAACGGTATTCCAATCTACTTCTTTCTCAGCACCTAAGGCTCGATCAAGTACCCTGGAAGAGTTTCTTTGATGTCTTAAAACATGTACTATCACCCTCCCTCGTTTCGTGTAACACTGTTTTCCACAGTACCTTTTCCTCGAACATGACCTCTAGCAGCTATCACCAGCATTTTGTTCTGTCAAAATTGCGACCCCTCACGACTTCCTCTCCTGTACCAACTTCTTCATCTCAGAGTAGCGGTTGCAAGGTAAGTCCTCAATTATTTACTGGACGTATTCCAATCTCTGTTTTCCTCTATAAGTTTGCCATCTAGAACCATGAAACTTATTACGTGATGTCATATTAGATGCCTTACCATCCTGGCCCTCCTTTTGTCAGTGTATTAGATGTGTTTCTTTCCCACCAATTTTAAATAGAACCTTCTTATACCTCAGTATATCAGTCCAGCTAACTTTCAACATTCTTCTGTAGCACCACATATCAAACGCTCCGATTCTGTTCAGTTCCGGTTTTCCCACAGTCCATGTTTCACTACTAGACAATTCCGTAGTCCACACGTACATTCTCAGAAATTTATTCCACAAATTAAGGCCTATTCTTGATACTAGTAGACTTCTCCTGGTCAGGGATGCTATTTCTTCCAGTGCGAGTATACTTTTTATACCCTCTTTGCTACGTCCGTCATAGGTAATTTTGCTGCCTGGGTAGCAGAATAAATTAACTTCATCTACACTCATGCTCATAAATGAAGAATAATTGCAGAATGTGGTGCCACACAACGTGGCACTACAACAAACTCGCGCTAATAGCATAGGCACATAGGGAACACACATGACACAGATCTGTAAGTCCACGGTATTGGTGATAAGTTGAGAAAACCGTCCCGAAACACGGTGCTACAAAACGCCACTGTTTCCTGCTCATGTTGTTGTTGTTGTGGTCTTCAGTCCTGAGACTGGTTTGATGCAGCTCTCCATGCTACTCTATCCTGTGCAATCTTCTTCATCTCCCAGTACCTACTGCAACCTACATCCTTCTGAATCTGCTTAGTGTATTCATCTCTTGGTCTCCCCCTACGATTTTTACCCTCCACGCTGCCCTCCAATACTAAATTGGTGATCCCTTGATGCCTCGGAACATGTCCTACCAACCGATCCCATCTTCTGGTCAAGTTGTGCCACAAACTTCTCTTCTCCCCAATCCTATTCAATACTTCCTCATTAGTTATGTGGTCTACCCATCTAATCTTCAGCATTCTTCTGTAGCACCACATTTCGAAAGCTTCTATTCTCTTCTTGCCCAAACTATTTACCGTCCATGTTTCACTTCCACACATGGCTACACTCCATACAAATACTTTCAGAAATGACTTCCTGACGCTTAAATCTATACTTGATGTTAACAAATTTCTCTTCTTTAGAAACGCTTTCCTTGCCATTGCCAGTCTACATTTTATATCCTCTCTACTTCGACCATCATCAGTTATTTTGCTCCCCAAATAGCAAAACTCCTTTACTACTTCAAGTGTCTCATTTCCTAATCTAATACCCTCAGCATCACCCGACTTAATTCGACTACATTCCATTATCCTTGTTTTGCTTTTGTTGATGTTCATCTTATATCCTCCTTTCAAGACACTGTCCATTCCATTCATTCTTCCAAGTCCTTTTCTGTCTCTGACAGAATTACAATGTCATCGGCGAACCTCAAAGTTTTTATTTCTTCCCCATGGATTTTAATACCTACTCCAAATTTTTCTTTTGTTTCCTTTACTGCTTGCTCAATATACAGATTGAATAACATCGGGGAGAGGCTACAACCCTGTCTTACTCCCTTCCAAACCACTGCTTCCCTTTCATGTCCCTCGACTCTTATAACTGCCATCTGGTTTCTGTACAAATTGTAAATAGCCTTTCGCTCCCTGTATTTTACCCCTGCCACCTTCAGAATTTGAAAGACAGTATTCCAGTAACATTGTCAAAAGCTTTCTCTAAGTCTACAAATGCTAGAAACGTAGGTTTGCCTATCCTTAAGCTTTCTTCTAAGATAAGTCGTAAGGTCACCTCACGTGTTCCAGTATTTCTACTTTAACAGTTGTGACACTAAATGTAGCACTTCTGCTACTAAATGTAACTGGGTTTTCTCTTTTGATGCTGTCAATTATCAGGATGAGCATTCTAAAGCATTCTGTCAGGGTGAAAATATTAAATTAATCAATTTTTCTCTCTTAACAACATTTGGGCAGGGTGGGTTCTTCCTTGGCTCGGGTATGAGGTAGAATGAAACAGCATTTCTACATAAGATAACTTTTATTGAAAGTTTCGTACAATTGTATCTTACTGGATGTTTTGGTTCGGAGAGCGGCAGCTGTGTCGTTTGCGCAGCCTTCTGCTGCAGCAGCGGCGGCGGCGGCGTCTGATTACGCGTAGAGGTGTGTATCTCGTGTCACCGTCTCGCCCAGCTGACCGGAGACGCGCAGCGCGAGGTGGCCCGTTTAATTATTGCGAGCGAAGTCGTGCATCGGATGGTGATACCTTGAATGTGGCGTCCCAGTGTTTCTCTTCTCTAAGCGGCCGCGTGTGTTGTGCGTCGGCCAGCGGAGCGGCGCGGCGGGGGAAGGCTAGTGTCCCGGACTCGAACAACGGACTCCCGCTTGCCAGTCTTCGGCTGTCAGATCTTCATCCCAGCTCACAGGTGACTGCTGATGTGAGGCCGTCTCCTTCCCGTCCTCACGAGTCACCCGGGTACGTAAAGATCAGACTTCAAATACCTTTTAACTTCGGTCTTCTGGCGCCGAGGCTGCTGCTTGCTATTCCATTACAGCGACGGACTTGGTGCGTCTGTGCATGATGTAGTCTCTTCTTGCATGACGGTCTTCAGCACCGAAACTGACTTAAAACAACTGCTACGCTTCTTCACTTCTTCGTCTTCTTCGTCGCTCGTCTCCGTCTTCGTCTTCGTCTCCGTCTCCGTCTTCGTCTCCGTCTTCGTCTCCGGGCCCACTGCGTCTCGCGTATTTATTCACTTCAGTTTACTGGAGGTGAACGACTTCACGGTCATTGCCTCTTCTGTCACGTTGAAAAGCTTCTCGAAGATTCTTCTTAACGTCGGTCATTGGCTCTTGGAATGTAGGCGAGGGCCTTTGATCACACGTGACGACTGAGAAACACGTGAGCCGGTCATTGCCTCTTCTGTCACGTTGAAAAGCTTCTCGAAGAATCTTCTTAACGTCGGTCATTGGCTCTTGGGATGTAGGTGAGGGCCTTTGCTCACATGCGACAACTGAGAAACACGTGAGCCGGTCGGGCGATGCCCTGACGGCTGAATCGACAGCGCCCGCTTATGTGGAACTTGCTGACTTCACGGTCATTGTCTCTTCTGTTCTGCTGTTCTGCCCGCTGAATGCCAGTATGTAACTCTCTAAACTAAACCAAGTTTTTCATTTATATTCTAATTTCTACTTCACTTTGATTTCACTAATTTATTTACTAAAGTACCACTCAACATTCCTCCACCCTTCGGAGAAATTCGCCCTCGAATTTACCACTCAACACTACGGAATCCAAACTGATCTTCCCCGAGGTCGGCTTCTACTAGTTTTTCCATTCGTCTGTAAAGAATTCGCATTAGTAGTTTGCAGCTGTGGCTTATTAAACTGATTGTTCGGTAATTTTCACATCTGTCAACACCTGCTTTCTTTGGGATTGGAATTATTTTATTCTTCTTGAAGTCTGAGGGTATTTCGCCTGTTTCATACAGCTTGCTCACCAGATGGTAGAGTTTTGTCAGGACTGGCTCTCCCAGGGTCGTCAGTAGTTCCAATAGAATGTTGTCTACTCCGGGGGCCTTGTTTCGACTCAGGTCTTTCAGTGCTCTGTCAAACTCTTCACGCAGTATCGTATCTCCCATTTCATCTTCATCTACATCCTCTTCCATTTCCATAATATTGTCCTCAAGTACATCACTCTTGTATAGACCTTCCATAGACTCCTTCCACCTTTCTGCTTTCCCTTCTTTGCTTAGAACTGTGTTTCCATCTGAGCTCTATATGTTCATACAAGTGGTTCTCTTATCTCCAAAAGTCTCTTTAATTTTCCTGTAGGCAGTATCTATCTTACCCCTAGTGAGATAAGCCTCTACATCCTTACATTTGTCCACTAGCCATGCTGCTTTGCCATTTTGCACTTCCTGTCGATGTCATTTTTGAGACGTTTGTATTCCTTTTTGCCTGCTTCATTTACTGCATTTTTATATTTTCTCCTTTCATCAATTAAATTCCACATTTCTTCTGTACCCCTATATAAATATGGCTTATGATCACCATGCACCCGTACACAGGCCGCACAACGGGTTGGCATACTCTGGATCAGGTGGTCGAGCAGCTTCTGGTCTATAGCCTCCCATTCTTTGTTTCACCAGTGTCTGTCGAAGCTCCTGAAGTGTCCTAGGGGTGTGAAGAGATGCAGCGATATGTGGACCGAGAGCATCTCAGACGTGCTCGATGGGGTTTAGTTCTGAAGAACAGGCAAACCACTCCATTCACCTGATATCTTCTGTTTAAAGGTACTCCTCCACGATGACAGCTCGTTGGGGCCGTGCATTATCATCCACCAGGAGGAAGGTGGGACACACTGCACCCCTGAAAAAGGCGGACATACTGGTGCAAAATGATGTCCGGATACACCTGACCTGTTACAGTTCCTCTATCAAAGACATGCAGGGGTGTACGTGCACCAATCACAAACCCGCTCCACACCATCAAACCATCACCTCCATACAGGTCCATTTCAAGGACATTAAGGGGTTGATATTTGGTTCCTGGTTCACACCAAATGAAAACCCGGCGTGCGAGAATCACTGTTCAGACTATACCTGGACTCGTCCCTGAACCTGGGACCACTGCTCCAATGACCATGTACTGTGTTCTTCACACCAGGCTTTACGGGCTCTCCTGTGGCCAGGGGTAAGTGGAATGCACCTTTCAGGTCCCCGGGCGAATAAACCATGTCTCTTCAGTCGTCTGTACACTGTCTGTCTGGAGACAACTGCTCCAGTGGCTGTGGTACGGTCCCAAGCAAGGCTACCTGCAGTACTCCGTGGCCGTCTGCGGGCACTGATGGTGAGATATCGGTCTTCTTGTGGTGTTATACACTGTGGGAGTTCCGTACTTTAGCGCCTTGATACGTTTCCTGTTTGCTGGAATCGTTGCCATAATCTTGAGATCACACTTTGTGGCACACGGAGGGCCCGTGCTACGACCTGCTGTGTTTGACCAGCCTCTAGTCGCCCTAGTATTGTACCCCTCATAGCGTCATCAATATGTGTTCTTTGTTTTCACTGCACCGTACTCTGACGTGCACCAACACACCTGCGTCTGTGGACTGCTGCCAGCGCCACTGTGCGACGACCGCAAGTCAAATGCAGCACATGGGCATACCCCGAGGTGATTTAAACCCGCAAACTGCCCTCCAGAGCGTTGTTTCATCATGTATCAGCATTATCCTTAATTTATGTACACGAGTGTACTTAGTGGTTACCAATGCTGATGTTAAGTTTATCACTGTTCTCATTTCTACTACATCTAATTACTTTGTATTCTGTACTCATTAGGCTGTCCATTCTATTCAGCAGATCCTGTAATTCTTCTTCGTTTTCACTGAGAATAGCAAAGTAAGCAGCGAATCTCGTCATTGATATCCTCTCACCCTGAATTTTGATTCCACTCCTGAAAACTTGATTTAATTTCCGTTATTGCTCCTTCGGTGTATAGACTGAACAGTAGGGGCGATAGATTACATCACAGTCTTACACCCTTTCTAATCCGAACACTTATTCCATGGTCTTCCACACTCATTGTTCTCTCTTGGCCGTTATACATATGGATATTACCCGTCTTTCACTGTTTTTCTCAGAATTTAGAACAACTTGTACCATTTGATACTGTGGAACGCGTTTTACAGCTTGACAGATACTATGAACGTTTCTTGATTTTTCTTCAGTTTTGCTCCCATTCTCAACCGCAGCGTCAGAACTGCATTTGCAGTCTCTCTAACTTACCTAAAGCCAAAACGATCGTCGCCTAACACATCCTCACTTTTCTTTTCCATTCTTATGAATATTATTCTTTTCAAGAACTTGGATGCATAATCTGTGAAGCTGATTGTGCCATAACTCTCGCAATTATCTGCTCTTGCAGTCTTCGGAACTGCGGGGACAATGTTTTTCCGAAAGTCGGATGTTGTATCATCATATTTTCTACACAGCAATGTGAACAGCCGTTTTGTTGCCACTTCCTCCAGTTGTTTTAGTTATTATGACAAAGTGTTGTCTATCCCTTTTCATTTATTCATCATGAAGTCTTCAACTCTTGTAAATTTTAATACTGCATCAGTTATCTCTTCTGTATCGAGTCGTGTTTCTGCATCTGTCACGTCATCAGACAAGTCTTCCCCCTCATAGAGGCCTTCAGTGTACTCTTTCCACCAAGCCGCTCTCTCCTCTCTATTGAACTGTGGAATTTCCATTGCCCTCTTAATGTTACCACTGTTGGCTTTAATTTCGCCGAAGGTTGTTTTGCCTTTGTAATATGCTAGGTCAGTCCTGCCGACAATCATTTCTTTCTCGATTTCTTCAAATTTTTCATGGAGCCTTTTCGCATTAGCTTTCCTGAATTTCCTATTTATTTCATTCCTAAGTGACTTGTATTTCCGTATTCCTCAAGTTCTCTTAAAATTTTTGAACTTTCTTGTCTCATAAATTAGCTGTAGCATTTGTTCTGCTTCCCATGCTGTCTTTGCAATTACCTTCCTTGTACCTTTATTTTTCTTCGTACTTCTGTAATTTCTCTTTTTAGAGATGTCTATTCCTCCTCATCTGAACTGCCTGCTAACCTATTCCTTACCGCAATATTTATAGCCTCAGCGAACTTCAAGCATACCTCTCCATTCTTTACTATTTGCGTATCCCACTTCTTTGCACATTGTTTCTTCCTGATTAATCTCTTAAACTTCTGTCTACTCTTCATCAGTACTAAATAATGATCTGAGTCTATATCTATGAGTGGTACGCCAGATTTCGGAATGTCTGCATGACCATATGGAACCTGCATCTACATCTACATCTACATCCATACTCCACAAGCCACCTGAAGGTGGCTGACAAGAGGGTACCTTGACTACCACTATCGGTTCTCCCTTCTATTCCAGTCTCGTATTGTTCGTGGAAAGAAGGATTGTCGGTATGCTTCTGTGTGGGCTCTAATCTCTCTGATTTTATCCTTATGGTCTCTTTGCGAGATATACGAAGGAGACAGCAATATACTGCTTGACTCTTCAGTGAAGGTATGTTCTCGTAATTTCAACAAAAGCCCGTACCGAGCTACTGAGCGTCTCTCCCGCAGATTCTTCCACTGGAGTTCATCTATTATCTCCGTAACGCTTTCGCGATTACTAAATGTTCCTGTAACGAAGCGCGCTGCTCTCCGTTGGATCTTCTCTATCTCTTCTATCAACCCTATCTGGTACGGAGCCCACACTGGTGAGCAGTATTCAAGCAGTGGGCGAACAAGGGTACTGTAACCAACTTCCTTTGTTTTCGGATTTCATTTCATTAGGATTCTTCCAATGAATCTCAGTCTGGCATCTGCTTTACCGACGATCAACTTTATATGGTCATTCCATTTTAAATCACTCCTAGTGCGTACTCCCAGATAATTTATGGAATTAACTGCTTCCAGTTGCTGACCTGCTATATTGTAGCTAAATGATAAGGGATCTTTCTTTCTATGTATTCGCATCACATTACACTTGTCTACATTGAGATTCAACTGCCATTCCCTGCACCATGCGTCAATTCGCTGCAGATCATCCTGTATTTCAATACAATTTTTCAGTGTTACAACCAATCGATATACCACCGCATCATCCGCAAAAAGCCTCAGCGAATTTCCGATGTTATCCAGAAGGTCATTTATGTATATTGTGAATGGCAACGGTCCTATGACACTTCACTGTGGCACACCTGAAATCACTCTTACTTCGGAAGACTTCTCTCCATTGAAATTGACATGCTGCGTTCTGTTATCTAGGAACTCTTCAATCCAATCACACAATTGGTCTGAAAGTCCATATGCTCTTCCTTTGCTCATTAAACGACTGTGGGGAACTGTATCGAACGCCTTGCGGAAGTCAAGAAACACGGCATCTACCTGGGAATCCGTGTCTATGGCCCTCTGAGTCTCGTGGACGAATAGCGCGAGCTGCGTTTCAGATGATCGTCTTTTTCGAAATCCATGCTGATTCCTACAGAGTAGATTTATAGTCTCCAGAAAAGTCATTGTACTCGAGCATAATACGTGTTCCAAAATTCTACAACTGATCGACGTTAGAGATATAGATCTATAGTTCTGCGCATCTGTTCGACGTCCCTTCTTGAAAACGGGGATCACCTGTGCCCTTTCCCAATCTTTTGGAACGCTATGCTCTTCTAGAGTAGTCCGGAGTCTTTTGCTAATGGAGAGATAATCAAGTCACATGTCCTGTGGAGATACATTATAAGTTTTCAATGCAATGCTTTCCATTGCCTTCTGCAACCTCATGGCGTGAATAACTGCTGATTCTTTCCCCTCTTAGGGGCAGCTTCCCACCCCTAGGGCAAGAGAGTGCCCTGAACCTCCGACCACTCATCCGCCCTCTTTGAGAAGGCTGAATGAGGGTGACGTCTTATGCCAGATGTCTGCAGCCGCCGTTGGTAATGATTTTTATTCACAATTTAAGCGGTGGCGATGTTCTAACCCGGGACTAAGGACGATTTGCTTAGCAATCAAAGACGCTGTCCCTTGACCGCGGGTAGTTCCTGTCAATATAAACCAGTAAAACGAACAACGCCCTATATTAACGTAGGACCGCTTTACCGATTGGAATCATAACATTCCCACGTAAAAATCATTTTATTATTAATAGAAAGAAAACCGACGATTTCCGTGACGCTTCATGTTGTGTGAAAGACTTGTTGGGCATCATCTGTTTAGGCTGACTTCAGCTACACAGTGCAAAATCAAAACTACAGATATCAGTGAAACACCAGAGTAAATGCACCTGACAACCCATAGCAGGGACACCCGGTATGTGGATATGGTGTAACGATGAGAAGGTTAGTATTACTTTCTAAAGAGCTACAGTCTAAAGTATTATAACTATTTCGAGCACTTTGTTCATTGAATAATGATGAAAGGATTATTATGACCCAGTCTTAACTGGTATTTAAGCTAGATTTTTCTTTCAGTCAGTATTAATAGTAATATTGTTAAGCAGGAGTCCGTTGTGTTACCCTTTTTTGCATTGGTGTCAGCTGGAGTTGCCACTAACGCAAAGTAATTTGTCTCTTTACCTTACCCCATACAAACAGTAGGAGCAGATACTAGGGCAGCATTGTTCGTTGATATGAATTTCTAATTGTATCCATACAGCCTTGAGACATCCACAGAGGAGATACCAGGAAAAGTCTGAGTCCTTTTCCTACCCAAACCTAGCCGGACCCACTCCAACTTCATTCGTTATATGCTCGACGTACACTCCTTACTGCACTTCCACCAGGTTCTGCATATCGTTCTCGAATGTGGACTTACAGTTGTTGATAGTTTACATTTACCTGCTGTCAATATTAGTGATGGTCTCGAGCTCTAGTTGAAAGAAATTGTCTGAATAGCTTTCAAAAAAATGGTTCAAATGGCTATGAGCACTATGGGACTCAACTGCTGTGGTCATAAGTCCCCTAGAACTTAGAACTACTTAAACCTAACTAACCTAAGGACATCACACACATCCATGCCCGAGGCAGGATTCGAACCTGCGACCGTAGCGATCGTGCGGTTCCAGACTGTAGCGCCTTTAACCGCTCGGCCACTGCGGCCGGCTGAATAGCTTTCACTCCAGTACAGGAGAACTGCAGTGTCGCTATAGGAAGCCCCTAGAACATTATGAATGGTTAGAACTCTCCTGTTACTGCAGAATGATGGGGATTCTGTGCACCGTTATCGATATTTAAACCACTGCAAAGAACATTGTGTGTTCGCGTGGCAGCAGGCAGAAAACAGTTTCGGGACACAATTAGACGATAAATTCTGGTATGGGAGGAAAGATTAATATCTTTTACGGGGTGCTTGAAGAGTCAGTCTTTCTGGGAGTGGGTCAGAGTAGCCAGTAAATAAAAGAGATTCCTCAACCATCTACAAGAGACCATAAACATGTTTTCTGAGCAGCTAGGAAAATTTCGGTATACTTAATTTAACTCGATATGAAAATTCTAGAGTACATTTCCATCCTGAATAACGTGTGACATAGTGATTGCTCACCCATACGAGTTATATTCGCAAAACAAACTGAGAAAAGCATTAACATCTTGTAACGCCTCCAAATTGACTTAGAAATTTTGTTTATGAATTCTCCATTGGACAGTGATAGTTATTAGCTTTAACATTTTTCCCAAACGTCAACTATAATTCTATCAAAATCATAGGAAGAATGTGATTGATCTGCTATCAGTGAACTTTATAATATCTTTGATGGACGATAAAATGCGACTACCGACTATTGTGTTCTTCCCCTCAGTATCTTGAGCCAAGCATGTAAGCATCTATTTTAATCCACTACGGTAATTTCATCAGTTGAATAGTAATTAATTCATAGAATAACTTGTTTTGTTTCAATGAGTATGACACTGTATCCTACTGATAAACGTTAACAAGAGCCTCTTTGTAGCTCATCAGTATTCAGTAGCATCACATTGACTAGAAAATTCGGTCAGATGACGTTAGCCACAGATCGAAACTCTTAAGCCGGCCGGAGTGGCCGAGCGGTTCTGGGCGCTACGGTCTGGAACCGCGCGACCGCTACGGTCGCAGGTTCGAATCCTGCCTCGGGCTTGGATGTGTGTGATGTCTTTAGGTTAGTTAGGTTTAAGTAGTTCTAAGTTCTAGGGGACTTTTGACCACAGCAGTTGAGTCCCATAGTTCTCAGAGCCATTTGAACCATTTTTGAAACTCTTAAATTATAAAACTTGTTCTAAACAAAACAAAAAAACCTACTCTTTATGCAGCAGATAATAGTCAGAAATTTTCTAAGCGAACGTTCATTAAGGGCGGCAGTTTAAATTTCCCACTTGTAGTCAATTATGTACTGATAATGATGTATTCTACGCCCGGGCAGGCATAACTAGATAAAAAGTATACAGAGTTTCTATTCTAAGTTTCAACGAAAATAATCAGTTGAGGAATTTGGCAGTTCTGTGTCCAACTGAATCCTAATAGGTAATTCGAACTTACGTAATGGGATTGCTGATTATAACGTTACCGTCCTCCAATACCTCAAATACATTCAAAACGTTACTTACCGAAAATTTTATTCCCACATTCTCCTACTTACGGAAATGTTATAAGCTACATGCGTTGTCTGCTAACCGGCGGAAAATTTTTGCTGTCTCTGCTAAAAATTCCTCAAAGAGGATCGCGATAACGTATTAATAGAAGAATTCATTTTGGTGTAGTGACAATACCATTCTTTTGTAATACGGCATGAAAAACTGAGAGATAACGAGTAAACTTGATGAGCATACCGTATTTTAACTGTCCTTGCGCGTTCGCTCACCCATTAAACATTCAATGGACAGTTATTTGATCAGCTAATGCTTCCGAAAACAACGCAGGCACAGGCACGCAAAATGAAGAAAAATGAGTGTGCAAACGATGACAGGGGTAATGCGTTTGGCCAATGCTAATGCTATTTGCGAGTCGCTGGAGGGATCGGACGGCAAAAGCACCACCTGTCACAGTGAAAAAATTTCGGTGACTATTTAGAAGAAACGATCCACCAAAGTTTGATATTGAATCCATTTGCATGATTTTCACAAAGTAAATGCGTTCTTTCGTGTTCTCATATCCAAATCACAAATAAGCAACCAGATTTAGTTACAACTGGTACTTGTGTCCATTGAGAATTGACTTAATTTCGAATTGTATGAAACTGTCGTGACCCGATTCACGGTAAATGCAATTCTGCCCTCTTTCAAGTAAAACTTTTTAAGGTGACATTAGAGACGCGCAGATTTCTTATTTACTTTTTCCGTATTATAGGGGAATATACTTCACGACTTGGAGGAAGGCTTATGCCTAAGATCGAGATCTAGTAAATCATTTTCCTTCTGATGGATAAACTGAGGAACCAGGCTTCTGTATAACAAATAATTTCGCTTAGTGCAGATAAAATTACAAAGTGTGAAAACATTTCGTTTGCCTGTTTGTCATTTCGCAAAAGTAGAAAATTACTTTTGCTCACATATTATGTCAGAGATTGTATCCTCAACCATTCTACTTAGGTCTTTCAATACTCTGTCAAATTCTTCACGCAATATCATATCTCCTATCTCATCTTCATCTACGTCCTCTCTCACTTCCATAATATTGTCTTCAAGCATATCACCCTTGTATAGACCCTCTCTAAACTCCTTCAACATTTTGACCCTCCCTCTTTGCTTGGGACTGAGCTCTTGATATTCATACAGGTGGTTCTCTTTTCTCCAAAGGTCTCTTTCATTTTTCTATGGGCGTCATGTATCTTACCCCTAGTGATATATGTTTCTACATCCTTATATTTGTCCTCTATCCAATCTCGCTCAGTCGTTTTGCACTTCCTGTCGATCTCTCGATCTCATTTTTGAGACGTTTATATTCCTTTTCACCTGTTTCATTTACTACATTTTTATATTTGCTCCTTTCATCAATTAAATTCAATATCCCAAGGATTTCTACTAGCTGTCGCCTTTTCACCAACTTGTTCCTCTGCTGCCTTCACTATTTCATCTCTCAAAGCTACACATTCTTCTTCTACTGTATTTTTGTCCCATGTCCTTGTCAATCTTTCCCTAATACTCCCTCTGAAACTCTCCACTACCTCTAGTTCCTTCAATTTATCCAGGTCCTATCTCCTTAAATATCTACCTTTCTGCGGTTTCTTCAGTTTTAACCTACAGTTCATAACCAGCAAATTGTGGTCAGAGTCCACATCTTCCCTGGAAATGTCTTACAATTTAAAACCTGGTTCCTAAATCTATGTCTTACCATTATATAATCAACCCGAGATCCTCTGGTGTCTCCAGGTCTCTTCCACGTATACAACCTTCTTTCATAATTCTTAAACCATGTCTTGTTCAAAATTGTACCAGGTAGCTTCCTCTTTCATTCCTTAGCCCCAGTCCATATTCACCTACTACTTTTTCTTCTCCTCCTTTTCCTACTATCGAATTCCAGTCCCTCATGACGATTAAATTTTGGTCTCCCATAATTATTTTAATAATTTCTTTCATCTCATCATACATTTCCTCAGTCTCTTCATCATCTGCGGAGCTAATTGCCATATAAATTTGTGGGGCTTCGAGTCTGTCTTGGCTACTGTGCTGTTTGTAGTAGCTTATCCGCGTTCTTATTTTTTTATGCATTGTTAAACATACTCCTGTATTACCCCTATTTGATTTTGTATTTATGAACCTATACCCACCTGATCAGAAGTCCTGTTCCTCCTGCCACCGGACTTCACCAATTACCACTTTATTTAACTTTAACTTATCCATTTCCCTTTCCAAATTTTCGAACCTACTTGCTCGAGTAAGGCATCTGACATTCCAGGGCCCTATCCTTAGAACGCCAGTTTTGTTTCTCGTGATAACGACGTCCTCCTGAGTGGTCCCCGCCCAGAGATCCTAATGGGGAACTATTTTACTCTGGAATATTTTACCCAACGGTACGCCATCATCATTTAACCATACAGTAAAGCTGCAAACCCTTGGGAAAAATTATGGCTGTAGTTTCCCCCTTGCTCTCAGCCACTCACAGCACCATTGCAGCAATCCTGTTTTGAATGATGTTACAAGGCCAGTTCAGTCAATCATCCGACTGAAAAGGCTGCTGCCCCTCTTCAGGAACCAAACGTCTGTCTGGCCTCTCAACAGATACCCCTCCGTTGTGGTTGCTCCTTCGGTACGGATATTTGCATCACTGAGGCAAGCAGGACTCCAAACCAGTGGCAAGGTCCATGGTTCATGAGTGGGGGGAGGGGGGAATCTTCCTTGATTTAGGAATATTATTTTCCTTATATTCTTAAATTTAGGCTCTGATTTATCTCTGGGATTTTACGTTTCTCGCACTACGTTCATAACATTCTATAAAAAATGGTTCAAACGGCTCTGAGAACTATGGGACTCAACTTCTATGGTCAACTTAGAATTACTTAAACCTAACTAACCTAAGAACATCACACACACCCATGCCCGAGGCAGGATTTGAACCTGCGACCGTAGCAGCAGCGCGGCTCCGGACTGGAGCGCCTAGAACCGCACGGCCACCGCGGCCGGCTAACATTCTATATCTACTTTCTTAATTACTTCACATGTTCTCTTACCAGTTAAATAATTACCCTATCAACTACTTGATTAAAAATTCTCTAAGGCCTATATACACGTAGATTAAAGAAGAGAGGAACAGAATAGAACAAGGAAAGGAAGAACTTTGCTATCCAGCTCGACCGCACACGATCACTTCATTGTAAAGTTTCCTCAGATTAGGAGATGGCCTACGCTTATCCCTTAGAATAACGTTTCCTCCACTGCCATAAATTTCTCTACCACTCACTTTTCTGTTTCTGTTCCACTTTCTATAAGATAACTGCTATATTCTGTTCCTACTTCCCTTATAACTCTAAATACAGATAAACTAACATTTCATACTGTAGGTAGGCTGTTTATATTTTCTTATTGTCAACGTTACTATGTAAGTAGGCTGTTCATATTTTCTTATTGGCAACGTTACGTAGCGCTCTGTATGAAAATCACTGGCTGTGCTGTGTGCAGTCTGTGGCTAGTTTGCATTGTTGTCTGCCATTGTAGTGTTGGGCAGCGGCAGCTGGATGTGAACAGCGCGTAGCGTTGCGCAGTTGGAGGTGAGCCGCCAGCAGTGGTGGATGTGGGGAGAGAGATGGCGGAGTTTTGAAATTTGTTATACTGGATATTATGAACTGATATATATATTATGATTATTAAGGTAAATACATTGTTTGTTCTCTATTAAAACCTTTCATTTGCTAACTATGCCTATCAGTAGTTAGTGCCTTCAGTAGTTTGAATCTTTTATTTAGCTGGCAGTAGTGGCGCTCGCTGTATTGCAGTAGTTCGAGTAACGAAGATTTTTGGTGTGGTAAGTGATTTGTGAAAGGTACAGGTTAATGTTAGTTAGGGCCATTCCTTTGTAGGGATTTCTGAAAGTCAGATTGCGTTGGGCTAAAAAATATTGTGTGTCAGTTTAAGCACAGTCATGTATAATTTGTTCTAAGGGGACGTTTCATATGTCGACCCTTAGCCAAGGATATCTCACTGGAATCTTCTGATTTTTTCTTGTAGTTTGTGTAATTAGTGTAGATTTTGTTTATTGCTGGCACGTAATTGTAGAGCGAATCTCCTTTGTAGTTGCAGCCTTTCATTGTTGTACAGTAAAACAGTTGTGGCATGCATGTAGATTTGCACCAAGTATTTCGCAGCTACGCTTGCAATTAACCAGATATTATTTTCAGTGCTATGTTAATGTGTTCCCCTATTTTTGCTCATCAAATTGTGTTTTTCTGTGTTGTCGTGTGAAATATTGTGACAATAATGGCGTGTGAAAAACGTAACACTAGGCTCCAAAGTAAACTGAGAAATGACAGTGAAGACGAAAGCAGTGTGTTAGCGCCACCGAGTAATGAATTAACTAATGTTCAAAGTAGTAATTTGGTAATTGTACATAGGGAAATGGAGCGGGCTGCAAACAATGGTGTAGACAGTGAAACAATTAGTGAACAGGGAAGCATTATCGATCGATCGGTCGGCAACAGCTTGCCTCGGGAATCCGAAATGACAGGACACAATCTTGCAAAACCTGAATCTACAGTATTTGCAAAATACTTGGTGCAAATCTACATGCATGCCACAACTGTTTTACTGTACAACAATGAAAGGCTGCAACTACAAAGGAGATTCTCTCTACAATTACGTGCCAGCAATAAACAAAATCTACACTAATTACACAAACTACAAGAAAAAATCAGAAGATTCCAGTGAGATATCCTTGGCTAAGGGTCGACATATGAAACGTCCCCTTAGAACAAATTATACATGACTGTGCTTAAACTGACACACAATATTTTTTAGCCAAACGCAATCTGACTTTCAGAAATCCCTACAAAGGAATGGCCCTAACTAACATTAACCTGTACCTTTCACAAATCACTTACCTCACCAAAAATCTTCGTTACTCGAACTACTGCAATACAGCGAGCGCCACTACTGCCAGCTAAATAAAAGATTCAAACTACTGAAGGCACTAACTACTGATAGGCATAGTTAGCAAATGAAAGATTTTAATAGAGAATTAACAATGTATTTACCTTAATAATCATTATGTATATATATATATATATATATATATATATATCAGTTCATAATATCCAGTATAACAAATTTCAAAACTCCGCCATCTCTCTCCCCACATCCACCACTGCTGGTGGCTCACCTCCAACTGCGCAACGCTACGCGCTGTTCACATCCAGCTGCCGCTGCCCAACACTACAATGGCAGACAACAATGCAAACTAGCCACAGACTGCACACAGCACAGCCAGTGATTTTCATACAGAGCGCTACGTAACGTTGCCAATAAGAAAATATAAACAGCCTACTTACATAGTAACGTTGACAATAAGAAAATATAAACAGCCTACCTACAGTACTTCTTTTTTGTTGTTGGTTTTTGCCCCTCTCTGAACTTCAGAGACGCATTGGCTTCTTTTGTTGCAAAAATGGTACCAAGAATGTCTTTTCTCACAGATACATTTTTATAAACGTAACTAAACATTTACATAGTTACGTCTATAATCATTTTAACACTGAGATTTGGAATTATGAAAAATGTGTGCTTCATGGCAACATCTTTGAATTGTACAGCTAGTGTGACTTCATGCCACTGCTTTGGGCAGCTTCTATGTGGCGCCAAAAATTGTAACACTGCTGACCAGCAGAACTGTCATGTCCATTTCTTGAAAACGTTGTAAAATATTCTTGCAAAATAGCATACATCTTTGAATTGCTGTCGACTAATATATCACTTCAAAAACTGTTTGCCACACTTTTAAATCACATATATATCAGCTGCAATTGGTTCTGGCTCTTATTCATAAAACAAAGCCTTAATTATAGCTTTTCATTCAAACTCGACTGTAGATATCGAATTTTTAAGTCGCGGACTAAGTTTCAAGTAAGGAATATATAGGGAGTGCGGACAGCAGACACTACAGGTTGCCTGGGTGGCAGCGAGGAGAAGTCAGTCGCGAAGCAGGTACACGGACTAGTTTGGCCGAGCCGTGGCTGAGGTGATCTAGGACGGAGGAGTGCGGTAGACGTGAGGAGTCCCTGTGCAATCTGCTCATTTTATTCCGCAATGTTGTCACAACGACTGATATTCTGTCGACTGCTGCTAGCGTTTGGCATGGCCCCAACCACCTATAAGACGGACCAGACTTATATTATCCTGCTGCTTCTGTGATATGTTCTGTGGTTCGCGATAGTAGCCACATACGTGCTTTGACCCTTTCGAGGAAATGTTTATAACTTTCGTAAACACAGCGCAGCTCTACAGCTAATAATGAATATACAATGCTAATATACATCCTATACCTGTAAAAAAACAAATCGAGTCAAGGTACTTAAATCGTTTCCACCGGCACTTGCAGAATTATTTCAGTGAGCCATTATCTGGCTTATACTTAGTACCGTTCCAGAAATCTATGAGCAGTTCACTCTGAATTTCTATAGGCCAATAATCTTTCGAAATTTTTTCTTTGTATTCATTTAAATCTTAAAAATCTTTTGCTGCATCATTCACCAACATAACGGCTTTACCCCTGAAGTACCCTGCTAAAAAATAAATATGTTCTTGTTTAGACCAAGATACCGATAACACGTCCATTAATTCCTATATGAATAGTTTTGAGTGCACGTTGCTGTAACGACCAAAATAATAAAGTTTCCGACAGAGAATAAATGCAGCTTCGCTGAAGTAACAGGTAAGTGCCATAATACCGTTCTTAACAACTTCGAAATCTCCGTGTTAGTTTTAGGTAGTTCCCTGTCAACCAACATATTATGTTCTATCTGCTGTTGCAACGACTTGTGTGCTATTTGCTCGGTACCCAGCAAGCAACCAATCTCTGTTAGATTGTTCTGAAACTGCATGCTTTGGTCAAGCTTCATCTTATGACTGATATTTTTTAATTCTTGGACCGCTGCCTCCACGTATTCTAAACCCTTATGCTCAGTTTACTCAGTGAAAATGTGATACACATTTCTTTTTATCTTCCAACCTTTTCACGTTCTTTCCTACACGTTCCTTAGCTCGTGTATCACGACTTTTCGTACCTCTTTGAGATCTGAATCTACTTTTGAAAGTATCTGTGCCAACTTAGCATCAACCTGCTGCTCAGATTATACTATGTATTAGGCAAACTGTTGTTTAAATTACTCTTTAATTCCACTTTAAACTTGGTCATTTCCGCAGACATATGAGAACTGATGCCTTCACTATCCTTACTTTGCAGCTCCATCTTGAGATTACCTTACATTTCAGTTAGAGACAACAATAAGAAAATTGCGTATCTCAGATTATTTTTCTTCCTCCTTAATTCATCAGTAATTTTTCAAGAGTCATAAATGCCTGCTGACATTGAAATAATCAGATTTGTTCCAATGGTTCCACTTTCATTGGTTCTGCCGTACAATACTTGGAGATGCTAACTCCATTTCCTCCTCATTCAAAGCCTGAACAGAAGATATTTGTTTAGCTTCCTCTTAATTTGATCCATGTCAGTTATACATTCGATTTCACATACTGAATTGGAACCTGCTGGTTATCTATTGGTACTGGTCATTTTGTTCCACAATGTTACTAGCACACCCAGTAGCTGATAAAGTATAAGTGAGCTCGGTTCTTGATGCATTCCGCCTCATCTGTCTGCCATCTCGGTTGGTATCTCTGCAGTTTAGTTGAAAGGCCACACCTCTGCTGGGGCCACTAACGGCCACAACAACTATACAAGTACCTCGGCGATGTGATCAGTGTCAGCCTAAATTGTAAGTTCACTATGTCTTCTTGTCACAAGCAGCAAAGTTTTTAATTTCTCTTTGATACTGGTCATTGTTGTATTAACATACTCAAAGCTTAGTTTTGTAAAACATTCTGCACCTTACCCATTCGATTCACAGTTATCTAGCAAATATTCCATATCATTTCCCAGCACTGATGCACTACTCTGAAAAATGGTTTATCTCATCTCAGATATTTTGTGAATACAGTTTATCAGTTCAAGGGTCATAGAAATAAGTATATTGTGTAGTGGCAACTTCTGCCACCGAATGTATCTGGACGACCAAATGTAGCAGGAAGAGGTAGAAGGCACTGCATTAAGAATCGCCCCAGCTTTCCCAATAATTCATGGTTTCCAATCACAGTGCCCTCGTACACCTCAGTCTGCATCACAGGACCTTGCAATGCTGAGGAAGCACCCCAGTGGCCCATGCAATGCAATGCTGTGTTGAGCCTTGGACACCAGCAGAGTTGTGGCGTCGTCAGGATGCTGGCAGCTGACATGGCGGTCTGCATCCCTGCTGACTCAGCACCGCTCGGTGTGAGCTGCAGGCGGCCAGCTGCATCTTTCTCGCCGGCGTGGGTGAGATCATGGCAACAATGAGTGCCTGCAATCCGGCGTCCGATTCTGCGGCCCTCACCTCCGAAAACAAAGGAAGTAGGTTACAGTACGCTTGTTCGCCCACTGCTTGAATACTGCTCAGCAGTGTGGGATCCGTACCAGATAGGGTTGATACAAGACATAGAGAAGATCCAACGGAGAGCAGCGCGCTTTGTTACAGGATCATTTAGTAATCGCGAGAGCGTTACGGAGATGATAGATAAACTCCAGTGGAAGACTCTGCAGGAGAGACGCTCAGTAGCTTGGTACGGGCTTTTGTCAAAGTTTCGAGAACATACCTTCACCGAAGAGTCAAGCAGTATATTGCTCCCTCCTACGTATATCTCGCGAAGAGACCATGAGGATAAAATCAGAGAGATTAGAGCCCACACAGAGGCATACCGACAATCCTTCTTTCCACGAACAATACGAGACTGGAATAGAAGGGAGAACCGATAGAGGTACTGAAGGTACCCTCCGTCACACACCGTCAGGTGGCTTGCGGAGTATGGATGTAGATGTAGATGCCTTCAGCGTGTGCTGGAAGCCAGGATGACTGCCCGTGGCAGTGAGCCATGGCGTGGCCCGCTGCTGGCTGGCTATGGACCTCACGTTGGCCTCAGAGTGTCGAACCAACAACCCGCCTTGGACTGGAACGCTGGCGCCCCATCTGGTGGTGTGACTTGCCCCACTGCCCAGGAGTGCTGCCACAATTCAATGAATCTCGTTAGAAACCCACACCTATTTATAAGAGGCTGTACACCTCTGTTCTGCTAACGCACTGCTCCGAGTCTGTACTCACAACACTTGAGTTGCGCCAGTGGGCCCCTTCTGCCTGTAACTTGCGTCATGCAAACTGCTGTGTTTGCTCTTTTCAGCGTTTCGATACCCCTGTGGCCTCCATTCTACTTCGCAACTGCTGGTCAGCATTACTTACTGTCAACAGGCCTACACCTGGATGTAAGTTGTGCACTCATAAATGTTGCACCGAATCTAACTTAAGCCGTGGTGCTGCTACAATTGGTTTAGAGCCAAGTACTCAGTTCTGCAGTGTAATATCGAAAAACTTGCATGTGATAGTAAGTGGCTGTCTAACAGGGTTGCAAGACCTAATTTAGACATGGACCTACCTTCAGAGACTGTGTCCTACAAGACCAGTCACACAATCTCGAGCTGTTAACCCCACCTGTATTTAGCTATGATGCACTGATGGTTACGCTGCACTCCCATCTATGGCTGCGCTTCCACGTGTGTATATCATTGAACTTTTATCAGTAAAATAAAACATGCCATTGGGACCATCAAAGAAAGAATGATCTAATCTTCTAAGATCAAGTATACTTTGTCCCACAATTAAGCTGGTGCACAGAATTTACAAGATTTCAGCCAAGTTGACAATAGGACTCATCAGAATTCTACGAGCTTGCGAGAATGAAACTAATTCGGATTGACAACACAATTCCGCCCAAACGAATTTAGCAGCTAGCACATCCAATTACCATCGCGTTGCTGGTCGCCAGCGAATATTCAGAATCTGGTACTCAAAAGACACCCGATTTGTGTAAGAAACAAACTACGTTAATACCCCCCCTCCCTCCGCCCCCGTATCAGTCTCTACTGCACAGCCATCATCGCCATTCTTTAGCAACAATGAGACAGTACACAACTGAATAATTAGCCTCGTCCCCCTTACTAACAGTAGGTTGAGTGATAACGTATGACATGCCATAAGCTTTTTTTCACTTGAACTAGCTCCATGCATGTCCGTTGATATTATCACCAGCAAAACTATACTTTCAAAGACTATTAATAGCACTTCCTACGTGACTATGCATATTCGATCCTCTTTAACACGAAATGAACAAACACAAAGCTTATCATGTAACCAAAGTGGCTGCCATATGACGCAGGCCCGACCTCAGTCAATCTCCAATGCATTCTCTCCCGCACAATGATCTATAAGTCCCACTTATTGCTTTTGAGTCTGCTGTGACGTTATATAAGCGACTTTATCAGTTATTTTTCTACAATAATGTTGCAGGCTGGAGCAACGAGTTAAAAGTTATACCTGCACCTGAATTCCAACCCAAGTCTCCTGCTCATTCGACAGACGCGCTATCCATTCCGCCACACTGGCACACCAGCTAGCAAACCTGCAGGGACTACTCTTGTACTCATACTCCCAAATTCATCATCATTATCATCATCATTCGTATGTACAAACATGCAGCGCATTTAGGATATGTAATGAATTTCACTGCATAAAACAAGAATGTATTAATTGAATATTAATATCTAAATCTCTAATCCATTCCCACACTGTGGCACTGGCATTCATACAATCATCCCACGTGCAGGATGTAGGCCACACTCCTTTTATACTGTATTTCTGACTTGTTTGTTCCAGTGACCCATATTCACAGCCCAGAGACTCTACAATATCCCATTTGTGCAGTGAGTCAGTGCACCGACCACATCACCCGCAATTTCTATTTAATTTGACCCACAGTTTCTTGAAAAGTTCGACACCCACAGTATCGCAGTCAGAGTTCTCGGACCATTCCCGCTCTTTGTAATTTGCTATGTCTTCGCAGCTCTTGTTCCAGAGATCTTTTATTTCGTGTTACTTGTAGCTAGCTGTTAAGTGTACAGTAGTGGCGGGTGTCTTGAATGAAGCCTGTGTCTTCGTAAGACAGGTATATCGTGACGAATGGGTAGTTCCTTATTCCCTCGTATATTGTGCTAAACTCTAAGCTGGGTCTCAGATATTGCTTAGCAGGGGAACTCAGAAGACTGGAGATGATCTGATTGTACCAGTAATTATGTGCACTCTGGTTTTGAGACGTGCATCGATGAGGCTGGTACGACAAGTACATCACTTTGAAACACAATACCTTGCAGGCGAAAAAAAAAAACGGCGCAAGAGCCGTCTCCATTAAATCCCCTTAAGAACTTGCAGCATGTTGGAGTAGCTTGGGTCAGCAACTTCCGCTAATCAGTAGAAAGGAAAACCAGTCCAAGTTGCAAATTTTTACTTTTTATTCATTCGGTGATTAGTTTTGGGTCGAGACCCATTTTCAAATCATCATAAAAAAGTCGAAAATGGCATTTCCGAAGATATCAGAAATGTTCATTCCACATTTTTGACATCTTTGGAAATGCCATTGTCGACTTTGTTATGATGATTAGAAAATGAGTCTCAGCCCGAAGCCCACCATCAAATTAATAAAAAGTAAAAATCTGCAACTTGGACTGTTTATCGTTCTACTGAATCCCCTTACGTTGTGCCACACAGCCTCTGAATGATGTTGTTACGACTTTTTTATATTGGATGATGTGTTTTGCTGGTGTTTTTCAGACGAGAGAGTCCCCTCTGCAGATTCCAGTTCACACCAGAGCCCATTGCTGCTCCCCTTGTAGTGGGGAGTGAGATAAACAAGGGTAGTCCGTGCAGATGTCGTAGCAGGACTGCCAGTATTGTGCAATGGATAGCTCATCTGCCCGGTAAGCAGAACAGCTGGGTTCGAATCCCAGCGCTAGCACAAATTTTGATTTCTTAACCCAAAATTTTTGTCTTAGACAAAGATGAGGCTCAGTATGTCTGAGGAACATCAACTGTATATAATTAACTTTTTCTATCAAAATTGTAGAAGAAACTCTTCAGAAATCACCTCTGAATTAAATCTTCCTTCACTCTTATTCTCATAAAATGCGTTTCCCTGAAGAACTATTTTTCTTTTCTCAGTCGTCCCTTCCCTGCACTCAGTCATCCGTCTGTACCAAAGGGTTGTATGTCGTCAGAGAGTGCGCTTTACTTTGATTTCTGTCTTTTCGTATCCTTACACAGCACCTCCAAAACTTCCTGTAACAGTACTTTCAAACCTGCCATGATGATGTGGCGTCCTTGGGCGCACTGCCCCGTGATGACGCTACTAAGGAAGCTTCCTGCTTTCGTACGTTCCCACGAATTCCAATTTCAATGCTTAATTAAAACTGAAACCTGGTACTACGGTGCTCGTACCCGCATAGGGAGGAAGTGTCGTTGAACTGCTCTCGGAAGGCGCACGTAACTATGTTCGAGTATAACTTCTGAGATGTGGAAAAGAGAGGGAGCGATGTGTGCAGTCCTAACAGGTGGCATCAGTACTTCCAACAGACTGCCCGTAAGAGAAGTATGTTGACGACTTCTCACTTTTTCATTGTGCATAAATATATAGCTGCAGTCTGCACTTGTACATTCACTTGTCCCAGTCCGCCTTCACACACAGGGAGCGTGAGGGCGTCGTAGAGGACTTTAAATAGGAATACAGCAGTAAAGTAATATCCGAACTCCCCGTGTAGTCAGCGTGCCGCAGCTGTTGGTAGTGGGAGAACCCGAGCCATTTGCATCAACTTGGTCCCACGTTAAGGTGGAGATCCATGCGTCGATTACGTTCTGGCGGACTTCTGTGCGTATCGCCCGCAGTAGACGTCTATAGTTCGGGTTAGCTGTGCGACGCATATCTCGTGTAAATGTAATGCCCACCGGCCGGCCGGAGTGGCCGAGCGGTTAAACGCGCTACAGTCTGGAACCGCACGACCGCTACGGTCGCAGGTTCGAATCCTGCCTCGGGCATGGATGTGTGTGATGTCCTTAGGTTAGTTAGGTTTAAGTAGTTCTAAATTCTAGGGGACTTATGACCACATCGTTTAAGTCCCATTGTGCTCAGAGCCATTTGAACCATTTTGTAATGCCCAAATATCTGATCACGTCCACCTATGGGAGGGACGCCCCGCAGCCCTCCTGGAGGCCCCTTCAAATATGCATCGCCACCACCTAGGCTACATTCACATGGCTTCTCGCTCCCAATCCACATCGTTTGATTCATTGAAGCACGGAACGCACGTCTTCGCTTGATCAGATCATAGTAGAAGGTCATCAGCAAACACTCTGCAGTGGAAGGTGTGGTCCCTACACATAATCCCCGAAATTCTGTGTTTCAGACGCTATAGGATCTGTTCTACAGAGATCTCGCAAAGATCATGGAGAGTCGTCATCCTTGTCGAAACGGACGCTAGATTGGCAAGGCACCCGCCCTCCTCTATTTACCAGTACATGGGACGATGCTCCGCGTAAGAGGCGAAAAAATTACTTCGACGAAGTAATATGGGAAGCCGATGGAGGCTACAACTGACATAATAAACTCATGGTTCACTGTGTCGAAACCGTGGTTGAAGTCATTTGAGATCATAGCAGCTCAAAGTGACAGAATGTGCGAGAGCCATCAAATCCCTACATTTCTCAGCGGCAGTTTGAATGTTGGTCTCCTAGCGTCGTTTTCTCCATTGAAAGGATTAGGGGCAGGACCTTCTTTATGTGCACTGCCAGAAGTCGGGCAAAAAATATTATAGTCCGAATGTAGTTGTGGTCGGGCGGTAGTTCTCGATCGACTGCTCTTTTGAGTGCATAAATATCGGGATGAGTAGTTCATCGACGAAAGCAGATGGCACGAAGAGACCGGGCGACATCAACTCTCGGTACATTGTGATCAAACGTGGTATCATCAGGATGCGGGAAGTCCGACAGAATTCAAGTGCCAGTCCGTCTGGCTCGGATGACGTGTTAATTGCACCCATATCTAGCGCGACTTCAGTGTCGTCCAGTGCAATGCTAAAAGCAACGATGCTGGATGTCGTCGAGGGTGCGTAACATGTGCTGCAAAGTGTCGTTATCGTCCTCCTCTTCTACATTTTCCTCCTGGTAAAGACATCGATAATGGTCTGCAGAGGCTTCCACAACAGCTACCTGCATGGATAAGGATCGATCATCCGGTAGAGATTCGTGATTAGTCATTGGCGTCGACAGCTGTCGATCACAATGTAGCGCATAGGTGGGATTTCGCCGCTCGCTCAGTATTGACGCCACGACCGCACGACGAAACCTTCCAATTTTGACCGTTTAAGGGACAATATGTTGGCTTCATTTCGGTGGCTTGTAATCTGTCGTGTAATAAAAAGTTCTAAGTGCGACGATGTCACGCGGCGATGTCCTTTCCATATACCATTATGCTACTCGCGTACGACTCACACCGATATGCATACTTCCATATGTCGTCAACCATGTACCTACAACCCGTACACGCATGCCTGTCCGAAGGAGCACTGCGCCCTAATACGGAAAACACAAGCACTCCAATATCGATTTCGTCCGCATACACTTGGCAAGCGACTTTCAAGCACATTACTCGTATCTTCTCTATACGGGAATATACGTAATGGATATACCAGTAGAGGTTGTAAAAACATAGTTGACGGTATATGGTAGTTTGGGTCTGGGCGCGAGTCATGCTCGGATAGCCTAATGGTAAGGTTATCACTCGCGATAAGCGTGAAATCCAGGTTCTTGTACCGGCCCGGCACAAATTTCTCGCCGGCCATAGTGGCCGAGTGGTTCTAGGCGCTTCAGTAATTAACCGCGCGACCGCTACGGTCGCAGGTTCGAATCCTGCCTCGGTCATGTATGTGTGGGATGTCCTTAGGTTAGTTAGGTTTAAGTAGTTCTACGTTCTAGGGAACTGATGACCTCACAAGTTGGGTCTCATAGTGCTCAGAGCCATTTGAACCATTTTTGAACAAATTTGTCGTCATTCCAATACACAGATGACGGTTATACATAGTGACAACTGCGAATACGTTTCATGTATGGATATTTTGAGTCGAGTTCATAGCAAAAGGCCATTTGTCACACCGGCACAGAAAAATGCATATCTTCAGTGGGCCATGTAACACAGAAACTGGTACAGCGGCTGATTAGAGACGTGTAGAGACTAAATGCTCCCATTTCTTCTACACCTCCGTTCCGGGTACACTCCAGTCTTTTACGATGGCACGCTACGGTCGCAGGTTCGAATCCTGCCTCGGGCATGGATGTTTGTGATGTCCTTAGGTTAGTTAGGTTTCACTAGTTCTAAGTTCTAGGGGACTAATGACCTCAGCAGTTGAGTCCCATAGTGCTCAGAGCCATTTGAGCCATTTTTTTACGATGGCAACAGCGGTTTAGCAGGGCTGCAAATATTCGTTTGACGAACACTCAAGCACCGTACACAACCTCAGTAGTTTTTAATTCCACAACAAATGTATGGCACGCTTTGGAACAGTGTGTAAACGTATCAATTAATATATCTGAAAGTGGATTGTTAAAATTAGATGCAATTAGCACAGTGGACATGTTATGAAATTCCGGGTCTCACATTAGGACATCCTTCGTTTCTCCGTGGGTATAGCGATAATCTCTTAAATGCAGAATCTTGATCTTCTAAAATTCCTTTCTGAATCATCATGTTTTCCAGTGCTCAAACGGAATATTAATACCCAGTGAGTAAAACTTAGCACACCTAAATGTGTGTTTACACGTTCATTTAAAATGTTACAGTGCAGTTCTCGCATCTTCATGCGTACTAGTACCTGTAAGTAACAGAAACAATACCTGTTATTAACATGTCATGCATACTTTCTGTAGATTACTTCTACAGTCCGTTATTTTTACTAGCAGCACAATCTTATCGAGTAGGTGCACGTAAGCCTCGAGAGAAAGTTCCTGTGATTATCCATCATATGATGGTGAACTTGCAGCGGCTTAAGAACTGGGTAATTATGAGGTGCACTGAGCGACAAAAGTTATGAGAGATTTCCTAATATAGTGTCGGGCCTTATTTTGCCTCTCGTAGTACAGCAACGCAACTAGTCATAGACTCTACAAAATCGTTGCAAGACCCCTGCAGAAATATTGAGCCATGTTGCTTCAGTAGTCGCCTATAACTGGGAAAGTGTTTCCGGTGTAGGAAAAATGGTTCAAATGGCTTTGAGCACTATGGGACTTAACATCTGAGGTAATCAGTCCCCTAGAACTTAGAACTACTTAAACCTAACTAACCTAAGGACATCACACACATCCATGCCCGAGGCAGGATTCGAACCTGCGACCGTAGCGGTCTCGCGGTTCCAGACTGTAGCGCCTAGAACCGCTCGGCCACTCCGGCCGACACAGGAGAGGTAACGCAGGCGATATCGTGCTGTTAGTTGTCTGCTGCCATATTCCGCTGCCACGAAATTTCGTCGCTTTGTCCTAACGGATGAATTCGTCGTACTTCCCAAATTGATTTCTGCGGTTATTTCACGCACTGTTGCTTGTCCGTTTGCATTGGATAATCTAACGAAACGCCGCTGCTCTAGGTCGTTAATTGAAAGATTGTTGCCACTGCGTTGCCCGTGGTGAAAGTTAATGCCTGAAACTTGATATTCTCGGCATACTTTTGACTCTGCGGATCTGGGAATACTGAATTCCCTAACGATTTCCGAAATGGAATGTATCTTCCGCCTAGCTCCAACTATATGACCGCTTTCAGAGTTTGTTCATCCCTCTCGTGCTGCCATAATAGCTCTACTGAATACAAATGACAGCTCCGCCACTGAATAGTTCTTTTGTAGCTTGCATAGTGTGATAATACCGCCATCTGTATACATACATATCACTGTCCCATGGCATTTGTCATCTTAGTGTAAACCACATCTTTGATGACAGGGGCAACGGCCTTGCTGCAGTGGATACACCGGTTCCCCTCAGAACACCGCAGTTAAGCGCTGTCGGGCGTGGCCGGCATTTGGATGAGTGACCATCCGGACCGCCATGCACTGTTGCCGTTTTTCGGGGTGTAGTCACAATCGTAATGCTAATTGAGGAGCTACTCGACCGAATAGTAGCGGCTCCGGTCAAAGAAAACCATCATAAAGACCGGGAGAGCGGTGTGCTGACCACATGCCCTTCCTATCCACATACTCACTGAGGATGACATGGCGGTCGGATGGTCCCAATGGGCCACTTGTGCCCTGAAGACTGAATAATTTGATGGCAGGACATAAAATGTGAGGGTATCTCTGAACTGCCACGCACTGAACGATCAGCACAAAAATTCACGATGATTGATTTTGCAGATGTAATGTTGTTCTTTGTTGAAGCAATCCTTGAAGTTAGAGAAACTATTATGAAGAAGACACTGCACAAAAATATGAAAGGGATCTAATTTCACCATGTGAACGACAACAGTGGCTTAGTGGCTCTGAGCACTATGGGACTTAACATCTATGGTCATCAGTCCCCTAGAACTTAGAACTACTTAAACCTAACTAACCTAAGGACATCATACAACACCCAGTCATCACGAGGCAGAGAAAATCCCTGACCCCGCCGGGAATCGAACCCGGGAACCCGGGCGTGGGAAGCGAGAACGCTACCGGAACGACAACAATTCCCATTCATTTCCTATCTAACATACAACCCTACTTTGGTCCCATCTAACATTTTTGTTTTCTCTCGGAAGAAGGAAAGAATGGCGAACAATAATGTCATACCACAGACGAGAGGAAATGGGTTAGGTTTTAAAGGTGTGTACTTGAAATTTTTTCAAAGGTGATTCATGTGAGTTTTCGTTCTCATTGTTGGAGTATCAGTTTGCCTATCCGCCATGCAGTCGCCATCTTGAAAGAACCGCTAGAGGTATTACGGTGGTTGAAATAAAACTCCCAAACAGCAAGAGTGTACCGAACCACTGGGCGAAGTGGTGGTGATTAAAACAATCGAGTCACATTATTATGGAACGGGATCCGATTTCCCGTCTGTAAAAGCAGATTAAGGTTACCAATGCTTCTCCGAGGCACCCTAACCAGACGATTACGAGAGGTAGTCATATTGTTTTAATTATTGCCCTGAAAAAATGTTGTTGTTGTTGTGATCTTAAGTCCGAAGAATGGTTTGATGCAGCTCTCCATGCCAATCTGTCTTGTGCAAGCCTCTGCATCCTACATCCTTCTGAATCTTGTGGACTGTATTCTTCTATTGCTCTACCTCTATTTTCTTGATGTCTCAGAAGGTGCCCTATCAACCATCCCTTCTTCTAGTGAGGTTATGCCACAAATTTCTTTGCTCATCAGATCTATTCAGTACCTCCACACATCTGATTTTCAGCAATCTTCTGTTGCACCACATTTCAAAAGCTTCTATTCTGTTCTTGTCTAAACCGTGTATCGTTAACGTTTCACTTTCAGGTATGGCTAATCTCCAGGTAAATAAATACCTTTAGAAAATACATTCTAATACTAACTTCTCTTCTTCAGAAACGCTTTTCTTCCCGTAGCCAGTCTACATTTCATACCATCTCTACTTCGGCCATCATCAGTTCTTTTGCTGTCCAACTGGCTAAACTAATCTAATACTTTTAGTGTCCGGTTTCATAATATAACTTCCTCATCTTCGTCGGATTCCATTTGACTACATTCCGTTCTCTTTGTCATCATTGTGTTGATGTTCATCATATATCCACCTTTCAAGACACTGTCCACACCGTTTTACTGCTCTTCTAAGTTCTTTGCTGTCTCTGACACAATTACAATGTCCTCGGCAAACATCAAAGTTTTTTTTCTCCTCCCTGAACGTTAATTCCTACCCCAACTTTTTCTTTGGTTTCTTTTACTGCTTGCTCAATGTACAGATTGAATATGTTTTGGGATGGTCTAAAACCCTATCTCACTCCCTTCTCAACCAATGCTTCCCCTTCACGTCCCCCAACTCGTATAGGTGCCATCTGCTTTCTGTACAAGTTGTAATAGCCTCTCGCTCCCTGTATTTTACTCCTGCTACATTCAGAATTTCAAAGAGAGTATTCGGTTAAGGTTACAAACAGTTCTCCAAAACACTCCAGAATCAATTATGAAAGGTAGTCATAATGTTTTAATTACCATCTTGGCAAAATAACGTTAAATAATTGGTTTCTCTTGTTTGAAAAAATGCGCCAGTGTCAAAGAAGAGCGTTAGCGCTTTTCCCTTAGGTTGTTTTGTGTCAGACGAAATTTGCGTTGTATGAGGGATACAGTTTTATATGATCGCGGAAAAATAAAATCACTTATTAAAGTTTCTGTTTAGCGTTACAATTCTGCACTCCAGGTAAACAATGATTCCCCACCCCCACCCCCCTTCCTCCCCGACAGTACCACTGCTCACCACTAAAGTGGCCGAAACAAAATGGTGTAGCCCACCTAGAAGTGGACGTTCGTGCTGTAATTCAATTCTGCATGTAAAGGATAAAAACTTTGTAGCTACCATTGCATGTGTCGCCGAACTGCAGGGCAACAATCCACCATCACAGTGAATAGTTGGCACAGATGTTTCCAGCAGGTAAAATAAGTTTGAACGACAAAGTCCGAACTGGCAGAACACCTCTTCTTGAAGAACTTGAAATCACAAAGGGAAGTCCAGACGTTCGAATCCTGGCGTATCACAATCGAGGAGTCAGTAAAAACAAAAACAACCTTGGTCTAGGTATGGTGTCTTTCACTAATAATCAAAATGTCCTGAATCCCGGGTCAGAGCCGGGTCATTGCTTTAATCTGAACAAAAGCCATCAGCACTGGCGCCAGAAGACTCCGGCATGAGATGTCACTCTCATTCTGCCAACGACATTGTCAAAGACAGCGGAGAAGCAGACAGAGGTTCAGGACACTCTCTTGCCCTTCGAGTGGGAAACTTCCCCTAAAGGCGGAAAAATCAGCAATTATCAACGGCTTGAGGATGCAGAAGGCAATGGAAACCACTGCATTAAAGTCGAATAATATCTACCACAAGACATGTGCCCTGTAATTGAAAAACCATCATGATCATCTCTCCACTGGCAAAAATTCCGGACTAGTCCCCCATTCGTATCTCCAGGGCAAGACTGCCAAGGGGCAGGTGACCACGAGAAAACGATTGAATAACCAACGAAAGGAGAACGTTCTACAAGTCTGGTCGAGGAATATCATAAGCTGTAACGTGGCATGGAAGCTAGAAAGTCTGAAAACGGAAATGCTGAGCCTCAGTCTAGACACAGTGGTCGTCAATGAAATGAGATGGAAAAAAGACAAGGATTTCTGGTCAGGCGAGTATAGGGTAGCATCAATAGCAGTAGAAAATGGTAGATAAGTTTGTTAAGAATAAGAAGATAGGGCAGAGAGTGAGTTACTGTGAATAGTTCAGTGACATGATTGTTCTCATCAGAATCGGCAGCTAACCGTCATATACAACAGTAGTTCAGTATATAAGAGGAGATGAAAATGATCTAATAACCTAATAATAATATAGGATTGGAATGCTGTTGTAGGCGAAGCAGTAAAAGAAAGTATTACGGGATAAGATGGGCTAGGTGTTAGGAATGAGATGGGAGAAAGACTAATTGAGTTCTGAAATGAATTTTAACCAATAAAAGGGAATATTATGTTCAAGAACCACAAGACGAGAAGGTATAATCAGCCAGGAGATACGGAAGATTCTAGTTATAGTACAATATGGTCAGGTATAGATCCCGAAATCAGATACTGGATTGTAAGGCATGCCCAGCGCCAGATAAAGACTGAAATCAGAATTTGGTTATGGTGAACAGCTAGATGAAGTTTAAGAAGCTGGTCGGGAAGAATCAATGTGAAAAGAAGTGGGATACGGAAATACACTTCAAGTTCTTTGAGGCTATAGATACGGCGAAAATTAACAGCTCAGACGATAAGTACAGTAATTACCACACAATCAGTTTAATAGATCATGCATCACACTTGTTGACGAGAATAGAATGCAGAAGAATGGGAAATAATTGAGAATGTGATAGATGACGATCAGTTTGGCTTTAGGAATAGAGAAAGTCACAAGAGAGGCAATTCTGACGATGTGGTAGACAATAAAGCACGTCTAAAGAAAAACCAAAGCATTTTCATAGGATTTGTCTAATTGGTAAAAGCGTCTGACAATGTAGAACAGTGCATTATGTTGGAAATTCTGAGAAAAATAAACTATAGGGAAAGGGAAATATGTACAAGAACAAAGGAGGGTGGGGGACAATAAGACTAGAAAACGAAGAACGAAGTACTCGGATTAAACAGGGTGTAAGTGAAGGATGTAGTCATTCGCCCCTGCTGTTCGATCTACACATCAAAGAAGCAATGAAGGAAATAGAAGAAATATTCGAGAGTGGGATTAAAATTCAAGGCGAGAGGATATGAGATTAGCTGATGACATTGCTACCCTCAATGAAAGCGTAGAATTATTATAGGACCTGCTGTCCTGTGAGTACAGAATATGGTATGAGAATAAATCAAAGAAAGACGAAAGCAATGAGAAGTAGCAGAAATGAGAACAGCAGGGTTGGTGTTCACGAAGTAGACGAAGTTAAGGTATTCTGCTGCCTACCCAGTAAAGTAACTCATGACGGATGGAACAAGAAGGACGCAAGAAGCTGACTAGTACTGGCAAAAACTGAATTCCTCGCCAACAGAATTGTTTTAGTATCAAAAATAGGCCTAGATCTGAGGTAGTAGTTTCTGAAAATGTTCGCTTGGAGCACAGTATAGTACGGTAGTGAAAAGTGGACTGTTGTATAGCCGAAACAGAAGAGAATCCAAGCATTTGAAGTCTAGTGCTACAGAAGAAAGCTAAAATTTAAGTTGATAGATAATATGAGGAATGAGGAACGTCACCGCAGAATCGGCGAAGAAAAGAATACGTATACGGAAATCGATGACAAGAAGAAGGGACAGGATCATAAGACACGTGATAATACATCAGGGAGTAACTTCCAGGGTACTGGAGCAGTAGAAGGTAAAAACTGTAGAGGAAGGCCGAAGTCTGAATACATATAGCAAATAATTGAGGACATAGGTTGCAATTAGTACTCTCAGATGAAACTTTAGCACAAATGAGAAATTCATAACGGACCACCTCAAATCAGTCACAAGTCTGATGTCAAAGAAAACAGGAAAAGGAAAATCAATCGTCACACGTCTGGATCCCCACTGTTCACGCCCTTTCAAAAAACTCACCGAACTAGGGCGGGGGAGCAAATATTGCGGCCAGTCCAGACGTACAACCACCTAATTACCTACAACGGTTGCAGGGTGGTTCTCTGCGATCTAGAGGCTAAGGAGCAAAGCAAGCAGTGGAAACACGAAAACTCACCATCGCAAAGACGGAAAGGGGAAGGCGCTTTATCATCGAGCTTGATGACGCTGAGCGGCTTTTGGGTCTGTCAGTGTGATGCTAACAGATTGTGCTTGCAAACGGCAAACTGACATAAGAGCATACTACAGGAAAATCCTTTTTAAGGCTATGGTAGGCACTACAGAGGAAGCGTCGCAGAATGTCCGTGACAACGCTTTGCCTCATTCTGTACGAGATACTTGCACATGCTGATTCTTTTGGCTATCAGATTTTCGCTCCATTTCATGTATTCTTCTGAAGTGACACCCAGAGACTTTTTCTCGTTCCCCAGGGCAAGAAATCCTTGTATGGTGGGCATGTCTCCAATGACTATGAAGATTTTTCTAGGTATAACGTTACACGAAAGATGTATAGAAAATTCTACGACCAAGATCTCCGCCAATTCATCTTCCTTTGCAGAAAATATGCCTCACTGAATGGTGAATATACAGTGAAAGACTAACAGGACAGCAAATGAATTAAAGAGGGTTCGCTTTTTTGGAAGTATACAATTAATGTTTCGTTTTAACAATCAAATATATTCCAATACAGTTTAGGCAACCTCAGCGATTAAAATTTCAAATGGTAATTCATGGTAACAGCTTCGTTTTTTAGAGATGATTAGTAAAACTTTTTGATCAACTTTATGACAACCGTGATACATTATGTGCCCTTTTTTTTAGTTTATTTTTTTATTTTTTTTACGAACTGCTTGTCCAATCGGAAATGAAGTTCGTATGTGACTCACTCACTCTCTGTGGGAAAGAAATTATGAACCTACGTCTCTTTTCTATAGAAAGATTCATCAGAGATTGGCAGAGGCACGAGTTGGTACCGCTACCGTGTCGCGCGAGGCAGCCTACCTTGCGTGCTGCGTGTCGCGCGCCTGAGTTGCTGTCGTGACTGCTCTACTGCCCTGAAAAGTAAAAGCATTTAAGACCGGCAACAAATCCTCAATTTAGACGGGCATTTCCAAGAAGGGTCTCTGACGCAGCAGATTAACTTTCTATGAATACATCGAATTGTCCCATTGTATTTATGGTCTTCAGTTTATCATTTTTTCCTGGTACTATAACTTTGAAGCCAACATTTCATTTTGTATGAAGATTATTGCTCTGTAATTTGGTGGTATCAGGAAGCCACAGAGGTTCAGGTGATAGCGATGGTATTTTTGATCTCTGTCTTGATATGTTCTGACACATTCCTCTATGGATAACAAAGCGTATGACTTAACGTTTATACGAAGATAGCTGAAGCCTACTTGACAAATATTAAGAGATTGTAGAAAACACAGAAAAGTATGTTCGTCGTATCTACAAGAATCGCTTTCATAAAATACAGTATCTGCAACGCACCATCTTTGCTGCACTTCATCGATGATTTTGGTGAACGGTGAGTCATCATACTGAGCGTGTAGATGGTGGAAAACGTGATGAAAAACACTTGTTTTGAGACTGCCAGGATAGCGATGTTCATTAATGCTCCTTCATAAATCATGTATTTTGTGAACTGTAATACAGGCACTGTAAATGCTAATTATACAGCCTGTTGACACAATCTGTTCATAGAAGAGGACTGCTTAACAAATAGCAATTATTTCTAGTCGACGTTAATACATCTATTATTTGGGGGATGGGCAGAGGGAGCGGCAGTGGCCGAGGTAGCTTATGAGGTGTGTGGTGTACAATATTACATTTACTATAAGGACTCAGGTGATGGTCAAAAAGAATGATTCGTTTGACAACATGAAATAGAAAGGTCATGTGTTCGACGGAGTTAAATGGGCGTAGCAGTGAAGATAACATGCATGTTATGAGAGTCAGGCATCCCTAGTTGTAAACGTACCTCAACTTGCCTATTATAACATGTTATTTGTGTAAATTGCTGTCAGTCATTCTCAGAATCTTTATTTAATTTTAAATTTAATGTAAAAACACTATTATTGGAGTGAATTCATCTCTAACTAATAACGACGATCCTTCTGTCAAACGAAAATTGTCACCAATAGTGTCCGTGTAGGGAGATCCAGAGGAAAAGGCTATAACAGTGTCGGACTTAACCATTTCACTTCTTAATTTTTAATATTTTATTTACCAGTTATCTTTAATAACTCTATTTGGGGCGTCGTGGCAGTGACCTTTGTGCCGTTTTATCTGTTTACTGAAAGGAAAGAAAACAGATTTTACACAACTAGACAAATGCTTATATAATGAAAGAGTAACACAGAACTCCTTTGATAAAGATAATACACTGAATGTATAATTGATGGCGATGATTGCAGTGAGGGCTCTACATTGTAAGAAACATATTTAAAAGGTTGTGGAACGTGTATGTGAGATGGATTTAACAGATGAAACATGGATGTCACTAGATGATAAAATTCAGGTTATGACGGAGGAAGGAGAGGTGGAGAGGTCAACTGACAGTGAAAAGACAAAATAAGTTTCAGTTTAAATGAAACAACAAGTTCACTGTTACCAGTCACCGTTTTATTTTATTTCCACGACGCGTTTCGAAGGTTTAAACCTCCATCATCGGGTGGATTTACATTAGTAAGTATTACATTTGTGTGTGTGTATTGTGTTACGATTTTTGGAGGAACTTGTGGCACTGCCTAGTGGAGAAACGAAACGCTATTTCAGAATATGGTTTAGGATTAATTTTGACAAAAAATTAAACTGATATCTAATGGTAAACATTAAGTAAGTAAACTACAGTACCTTCAGTGATCACAAGTTCCTTTTGCTGTCGTAACACATCACATGTATACTGCCACATTTGTGAACAAATATGGCGTCTGGAATCAGCTGGGTGCAAGGTTCGTATAGCAGAAGTGAAGACATAATCGCAAAGTGCAAAGAATATACATCATAACAATATTATTACAGAATAATTGCTTTAAGCATTTAGCGGTGTTTGTTTATGTGTGTGTACTTCAGGTGGTTATAAATCCAATTCTGACAAATTAAAACAGCAAACATTCGTACTCGTTTGTACAATCACGTGAAATGTTAAAATGGCTTAAACTTCATACTTATTGATAACAATTAGGTGAAATGTTACAGACTATAATTACAATGATCATATTGGCTACAACAGTAAAATCATACATACATTACACTCTTTGATTGGGGTTAATAAACAGATGTGAAGTGAGGGTGTGTGTGTGTGTGTGTGTGTGTGTGTGTGTGTGTGTGTGTGTGTGTGTGTGAGTGTGTGAGTGAGTGAAAGGGGGGAGAGGGGGAGAGGGAGAGAGGGAGGGAGAGAGAGAGAGAGAGAGAGAGAGAGAGAGAGAGAGAGAGAGAGGGAGAGGGAGAGAGGAAAGAGTGATTATATGGGAGGAAACATTTACATGGCAAGGAGTCTTAAGATTGCATGTTGCATATATTACCTGCCTAAAGGTTGGGGTAATACATTGGTTAATGCTATAAACTATGCAGATAGATATCCATTTGTGCCAGTAGTTGATGAACATACAGTTTTAAGCTGACAAGGGGCACAAGCTGTTGGTGTGATGAATTATCTGTGAGTGAGGTCAATCTCTTGTAGTCTTGGCAGCTGTCAATATTTATGGTAAATATTAGGGGTGTGTGTGTGTGTGTGTGTGTGTGTGTGTGTGTGTGTGTGTGTGTGTGTGCATTTTATGAGTGTAGGCAGTTGCTGAAAACAGAGATGATACTATTGTAAATATTGTCATTTTTGTCATTTAAGATAGATTCTGGTTGTTCCATTTGATGTTTGTATATTTGGAGTGTTTCAAGGATGTCTAGTTTTCTGCCTTTTGGTTGGATGTGTAAGATGCTAATACTTGTGTTGTTAATATGGTGTTTTGTTTCATGCAGGTGGGTAGCTATTGCTGATGTGTGATATTTTTTGTTTTTTAGTGCTGCCATGTGTTCCTTGAACCTGATCTCAAATGATCTGCCTGTCTGGCCTATGTAGAAGCAGTCACAGTCCAAACATTCAATTTTGTACACACCTGTGTGGTGAAGTGGGTGTCGTGTGCCGATGTTGTGGGGTAACTTCTGTCCAATCTTGTTATCTGTTGTAAAGGATATGCTTATGCCTTTCCGTTTGAAGACATTGGCAATCTGGTATGAAATGTTACCCAGAAAGGGGATTGTATGGAAGATGTTATTTTCTTTTTGTTTTTTGTGTTGTGATTCCTTTGCCATTATTGAGTGTTTTAGGGTGTCTACTATGGAGCTGTTATAACCATTTTCAATAGCTGCTTGTTTTATTATTTCAATTTCTTGATTACATTTATCTTCTGAGAGTGGTAGTTGGATAGCTCTATTAATCATGTACCGGAATGCTGCCATTTTGTGTGCTGCGGGGTGGCAAGAGGAGTTGTGGATTGTGGTATGTGTTGTGGTAGGCTTCCGATAAATTTCAAACTGATGTCTGTTATTCTTTATTCTAATGGTAAGGTCTAGGAAATTTATACTGTCGTCTTTTTGGTGTTCAACTGTGAATTTTATGTTTTCATGGGAGTTGTTGAAAAACTGATTCAACTCACTGATGTCATCTTTAGTGCCTTTGATTAAAATGATGGTATCATCTACATATCTGTAGTAGTAGATGATATTTTTGAGGAGGTGGTGATTGGAATTCAGGATTTTGTCTTCTAGGTTGCTTATAAATATTTCTGCTAGCAATCCGGAAAGATTTGAGCCCATTGCCAGACCATCTGTTTGTTGGTAGATTTTATTGTTAAATTTAAAATAGTTGTGGGAAAGTGTGAATTCAAGCAGGTCCATTAGTTCATTGATGTGAGTTGAAGGGATATTTTTGTGTTTATGTAGGTTGGCATTAATTATCTGTAGTGTGGGATCTATTGGCACAGAGGAATATAGGTTCTGTATGTCAAATGAGGCAAGTGTGGTTCCATCAGGTACTTGTATGTTTTTGACATATTGTGTAAATTCTGTTGTGTTTTTAAGTGTTCTCTCATTATTGAATGTGTATGCTTGTTTGAGAATTCTGAAGAGTATTTTATTGAGCTTGAATGTTGGGCTGTTCCTACAGTTCACTATGGGCCTGATGGGGGTCCCGCTTTTGTGGATCTTAGGTTGTGACCTAAGGCAAGGTGCTTGTGGGCTCATTGTTACAATGTTTCTTGCTTCTTGGATGGTAAGTAGGAAGTTAATGTTGTTTGAAATGTGTTTAATCTCCTTTTGTATTCTGGCTGTTGGATCTTTATGTATTTCAGTTATGTTGCTGGTTTGGAAGAAGTCTAAAGTTTTTTCTATGTATGTTGTTCTGTCCATTACAACAGTTGTGTTGCCCTTGTCAGCTTTTACAATTATTGCATTATTAACGTTTAATTTAGTCTTAATGGTACGTGTAAGGTACTTACTTAATGTTTACCATTAGATATCAGTTTAATTTTTTGTCAAAATTAATCCTAAACCATATTCTGAAATAGCGTTTCGTTTCTCCACTAGGCAGTGCCACAAGTTCCTCCAAAAATCGTAACACAATACACACACACAAATGTAATACTTACTAATGTAAATCCACCCGATGATGGAGGTTTAAACCTTCGAAACGCGTCGTGGAAATAAAATAAAACCGTGACTGGTAACAGTGAACTTGTTGTTTCATTTAATGTCAGTAACAGTCACGGTAAAGCCTAACCTAAAAATGTTCGCATTTAAAGTTAATCTGCCCAGTCAGGCAATCAAGGCTATTTTCGAGTATAAAAACAGTGCACAAAAGGTCGCAATGACGACACAACACATACACTTCAATAGGAATTGTCTCAAGAATAACGTCATCCCAAATTATGTCAAGATTGACATCAAAACAAACACAACTACTGCGAAGAAAACACTGGAAATCGCTCGGAAACTCTGGGTGAAAAATGAACTGAAGGAACTTTATATTAAAAAACAAATGTTCAATACACAGCTTTATAATGCAGAATTACAGTTGGGAAAGTTGCTTCATAGATTAGAATATGATTCCATAACCAAAAAAGTCAGAGAATACACCGAGTTCATCGTACAGAAAACGAAAACTACACAGAAGAGAAAACTAGCGAATCTTATAAAGCAACAATTACCTCCCAAACCGAACCAAAACAGCCAAAAGAAACACACATTCTACACACCCTTCCTCAACAACACGAACATAACATTCACTGCAGAAGAAGAGGCACTACTCTGCAAAGGCTTAAAACACAACGTTCAAGCTCCGCTGGATCAAAAGAACCAAGAAAAGCTCATCACTTGTGCAACACAGATCTCGACCATCGCCTTTAAGAAGCAAACTGACAGAATATCAGCCTGCCACAAAATTAACGAAATCATTGAAAAGGAAATTGCAAAACTTTTCCCAGCATACAAGAAAAGAGAAGAAGCCCTTACACGTACCATTAAGACTAAATTAAACGTTAATAATGCAATAATTGTAAAAGCTGACAAGGGCAACACAACTGTTGTAATGGACAGAACAACATACATAGAAAAAACTTTAGACTTCTTCCAAACCAGCAACATAACTGAAATACATAAAGATCCAACAGCCAGAATACAAAAGGAGATTAAACACATTTCAAACAACATTAACTTCCTACTTACCATCCAAGAAGCAAGAAACATTGTAACAATGAGCCCACAAGCACCTTGCCTTAGGTCACAACCTAAGATCCACAAAAGCGGGACCCCCATCAGGCCCATAGTGAACTGTAGGAACAGCCCAACATTCAAGCTCAATAAAATACTCTTCAGAATTCTCAAACAAGCATACACATTCAATAATGAGAGAACACTTAAAAACACAACAGAATTTACACAATATGTCAAAAACATACAAGTACCTGATGGAACCACACTTGCCTCATTTGACATACAGAACCTATATTCCTCTGTGCCAATAGATCCCACACTACAGATAATTAATGCCAACCTACATAAACACAAAAATATCCCTTCAACTCACATCAATGAACTAATGGACCTGCTTGAATTCACACTTTCCCACAACTATTTTAAATTTAACAATAAAATCTACCAACAAACAGATGGTCTGGCAATGGGCTCAAATCTTTCCGGATTGCTAGCAGAAATATTTATAAGCAACCTAGAAGACAAAATCCTGAATTCCAATCACCACCTCCTCAAAAATATCATCTACTACTACAGATATGTAGATGATACCATCATTTTAATCAAAGGCACTAAAGATGACATCAGTGAGTTGAATCAGTTTTTCAACAACTCCCATGAAAACATAAAATTCACAGTTGAACACCAAAAAGACGACAGTATAAATTTCCTAGACCTTACCATTAGAATAAAGAATAACAGACATCAGTTTGAAATTTATCGGAAGCCTACCACAACACATACCACAATCCACAACTCCTCTTGCCACCCCGCAGCACACAAAATGGCAGCATTCCGGTACATGATTAATAGAGCTATCCAACTACCACTCTCAGAAGATAAATGTAATCAAGAAATTGAAATAATAAAACAAGCAGCTATTGAAAATGGTTATAACAGCTCCATAGTAGACACCCTAAAACACTCAATAATGGCAAAGGAATCACAACACAAAAAACAAAAAGAAAATAACATCTTCCATACAATCCCCTTTCTGGGTAACATTTCATACCAGATTGCCAATGTCTTCAAACGGAAAGGCATAAGCATATCCTTTACAACAGATAACAAGATTGGACAGAAGTTACCCCACAACATCGGCACACGACACCCACTTCACCACACAGGTGTGTACAAAATTGAATGTTTGGACTGTGACTGCTTCTACATAGGCCAGACAGGCAGATCATTTGAGATCAGGTTCAAGGAACACATGGCAGCACTAAAAAACAAAAAATATCACACATCAGCAATAGCTACCCACCTGCATGAAACAAAACACCATATTAACAACACAAGTATTAGCATCTTACACATCCAACCAAAAGGCAGAAAACTAGACATCCTTGAAACACTCCAAATATACAAACATCAAATGGAACAACCAGAATCTATCTTAAATGACAAAAATGACAATATTTACAATAGTATCATCTCTGTTTTCAGCAACTGCCTACACTCATAAAATGCACACACACACACACACACACACACACACACACACACACACACACACACACCCCTAATATTTACCATAAATATTGACAGCTGCCAAGACTACAAGAGATTGACCTCACTCACAGATAATTCATCACACCAACAGCTTGTGCCCCTTGTCAGCTTAAAACCGTATGTTCATCAACTACTGGCACAAATGGATATCTATCTGCATAGTTTATAGCATTAACCAATGTATTACCCCAACCTTTAGGCAGGTAATATATGCAACATGCAATCTTAAGACTCCTTGCCATGTAAATGTTTCCTCCCATATAATCACTCTTTCCTCTCTCCCTCTCCCTCTCTCTCTCTCTCACTCTCTCTCTCTCTCTCTCTCCCTCCCTCTCTCCCTCTCCCCCTCTCCCCCCTTTCACTCACTCACACACACACACACACACACACACACACACACACACACACACACACCCTCACTTCACATCTGTTTATTAACCCCAATCAAAGAGTGTAATGTATGTATGATTTTACTGTTGTAGCCAATATGATCATTGTAATTATAGTCTGTAACATTTCACCTAATTGTTATCAATAAGTATGAAGTTTAAGCCATTTTAACATTTCACGTGATTGTACAAACGAGTACGAATGTTTGCTGTTTTAATTTGTCAGAATTGGATTTATAACCACCTGAAGTACACACACATAAACAAACACCGCTAAATGCTTAAAGCAATTATTCTGTAATAATATTGTTATGATGTATATTCTTTGCACTTTGCGATTATGTCTTCACTTCTGCTATACGAACCTTGCACCCAGCTGATTCCAGACGCCATATTTGTTCACAAATGTGGCAGTATACATGTGATGTGTTACGACAGCAAAAGGAACTTGTGATCACTGAAGGTACTGTAGTTTACTTACTTAATGTTTACCATTAGATATCAGTTTAATTTTTTGTCAAAATTAATCCTAAACCATATTCTGAAATAGCGTTTCGTTTCTCCACTAGGCAGTGCCACAAGTTCCTCCAAAAATCGTAACACAATACACACACACAAATGTAATACTTACTAATGTAAATCCACCCGATGATGGAGGTTTAAACCTTCGAAACGCGTCGTGGAAATAAAATAAAACGGTGACTGGTAACAGTGAACTTGTTGTTTCATTTAATGTCAGTAACAGTCACGGTAAAGCCTAACCTAAAAATGTTCGCATTTAAAGTTTCAGTTTACACGATGGGTAAATTTCGGGGGTGTTTTCTCGCTGTGAAAGGAGAAGACGGTTGAAATTATACTATCCTCTGAAAGGGTGTGAATTTTATGGAGTTGGAGTAAAAATACGATGTCTTCGTTAAGTGACGGTAGCAGGCCATCAGTTACAAGCATTGGTGCTGTAATGTCATAAAGAGAAGTACACAACAAATGATGATCTCCCAGCCGTTGAGGATACGTTGGAAGAGATGTGGAAACGTTATTACTAATGTGTATGGGAGAAGCTAGTCGAATAAAGGAAGCAATGTTTACTGCCTCTTTTCATATATATTGGATGGAGTATTTTATGTGAGGGACTCATGTGTGTGGGTTAGTCATAGGATTTAATCTTCATTTTTGGCCGGTTAATATATTGAGCCTTTTGTGAGCTTTCTTCTTGGTGGTAGAGATTGTTGACTTGCTCGTTTCACGGATCGCCCGGGACGCACGCTAGTACTTTATTTTATACTTCTAGTCAATCATCAAAGTAGTGGAGTTTGTCAGTAAATACTGTCGAGCGTCCATGCGAAGTAGGGAACTACAAGAAGGGAAGAAAATGGGATAATGTATTGTGTGCTGGCATTTGTAATAATATATTGCATAAGCAATATCTTGTCATGAGCCGCACAGTGTCCAGTTGTGCAACGGGGAGCCGATAGTACCATGTAATATACTGCGTGATCAACGACAGCGGGCGACAGCACCGTCTGCCAAAGAACGTTGGGTCACCATTCCTGTTGAACTAAAAACAGAAAAAATGCAATATTGTACAATAATTCTGTGTATATTATTCGGAAATAGATGGATGTAGATCAATTACTTGGCACCAGACCAATTTTGAGTGAGTCGGTATTTCCATTTCAATTTGTAGAGTAGCTTAGAAGATAGTTAGAGACATATGAGGTAGAGTACTTCTTTTATGGACAATATATTGGAAACGATTTACAGTTATTTAGTAGTTTCATCTTCATAGCTGGAAGTGATTATGTGTTGAAACATAACAGTAACTTTAAGTTAATAAAGCCATGTGGTCCCAGAAAACATTTCAAGTCCCAAATATTTATGATGTTACATGCAGCGTGAAGCGAAAAATGAAAATTTGTACCATTGTAGGGATTTGAACCCGGCTGTCCTGTTCATTATGCAGATGCACTAACCACTATGCCACCCCAGCATAGTTGCACGACTGCACAGACTACCCTCAACGCCTCCCTTCTCAATCTCAGTACCATTTCACGCCACAGCCAACTGGCATAGTGGATAGTGCATCTGTCTAATAAGCAGGCGACTCGGATTCGAATCCCAGCCTAGTTACAAACTTTCATTCTTCACTTCAGTCTGCACATACACATAATAGACGTCTGAGGGTTGGAAAGGTCTCTAGAAGTTTATAATCTCTTTCGGTTGAAGCACCTAACCGTGGGTTTCAGACAGGATGCCCGAGATATTATTCAAAACAGTACTATTCGATATTAGGGGATATTACAAAGTGGGCTGAATCGTGAACGGAAATTTTGACTGAGGAGGGAGGCTTGCTGGGGTGTTCCGTGCAGTTGTCGAAAGACATTGTGCCAGGGTGACATAGTCGTTAGCGCATCTGCCTAACGAGCAGGAGTTTGAATCCTGGCCTTGGTACAAATTTTCATGCGTCGCATCAATCTGCATATATTTAATTTAATGTTTAATATCCTCCGAGCTTTTGATTTTACCGGGAAGCAATTTAGGACAGTGCATTATGTTTAGTGCATTACGTTTATTCCTTGGAGTGAACAATATACACAGAGGTTTTCAAATTTTACAGATCGTGAGCAGGGACGAATATTTTAATTTTTACGTAGTCAGATGACCATTCTAGTCAGGAGCAACATCCTAAATGATAACTGCGTGTTAATTGGAGGTTTATTTTAAGCTCCTACTCAAGCGTGGCGGCTCGTTTTGCTTGCCTAACAACCTCTGGCATCGGTATCGATAGTCACCTCGCTTGTGATTTATCTTTGGTTTTGCTGGTTGAGGCGTGGAGGTTCGGCGCGGCGGAATGATTTGTGAACGGCGCGTGACGGAAAGAGGAGGGCTGGTGCAGCAGTGCCTGGCGGCAGGATTTGGTTGGGTAGATTTGGGATGGAAAACGCGTGTAACCTGTCGGATTGCCGAGCGACTTGTCGAATGTTGGGCAGCCACTAAGGAAGGTGACGAAGGTTGTGCTCTGGAGCTCTGGTGACGCGGGCCTCCTCCTGTTATCTGAAGAGGAGTTAAAGGGATAATTCACGTTGGAGAGAGTCCACCATAACGTACTGCCTATGGACATTCTGGACATGTGCTTTTATTGTTTAAAGGAAAATTGGCGTTATATTATTGTGTCGTGTTCAGTGAATAACATGTATTTGTTTGTACTGCAGTGTGTCTTGGGTTGAGAGTGGCCAAAGGTTGTTAGTGCGCCTTCTTTGAAGCCACGTGATTCTGTTCATTGGCAAACTGCTTGTGTGCACAGGCTTGGGGTGCGATGTTATGGACTGAAGTGGTAACACCGGTGAGTGGCACTGTAGCCGGTAGCAATGTCATGGTACTGTATCAGGTACCGGGTGTGAATTTGAAATCTAATTGTGATTTAGAAAAGTGTATTCATTCTAACCTACGCTGATGTGTGTCATAATTGAATTACGTACGGCTACTACCGAGTGAAATATTTTGCCTTGCTTAAGGGTTTAACTGCAGCTGCTCTATCTGTACCTGCACCTTGTCAGTTACATGTACTCTCTTATCATATATATATATATATATATATATATATATATATATATATATATATATATATATATATATATATATATATATATATATTTCTGGGCCACTACCTTGGCGGCATCCTGCCCAACGTCCGAGGTCAGCGTTATTCCCACGGCAGCGCCTTGCCGCGTTGTCTGTCGTAACTAGCAAAGTTGAGCAGTTGTCTTGTTCCTTGGAGCTATACCTGGGTTGAGCAACTGCCGCCAGGATTGTATGCTGTGGAGTTGGCGGGATTAGCTCATGAACTTTTGTAAATTAAGATTCAAAATTAATTCTTACCGTTATAAACTGAGGTGCTTTGTGTTTATTGAATACTGTTTTCTTTTGCTTATATTGGCCAATTTCAGCAGTTTGTCACCTTATATGTCATTATAATTCTGGTGGTTTTCATGTTGTTATTAATCTAGAATTTAATTGATGAGTATGTTTTTCTTAAATAAATGTTAATTTGGTGAAAACTGTCTGATGGGTCTCCCTTCCACGTATTGATGTTTGATCCTTTCATACCCTGAACCTGTTACATGAGTTTCGCCTACTGCCAGTATTGCACCGAAACAGTCTTGGGCGTCCAGAATCTGGAAGGTGTGACATTAGACGGACACTAGGACGCCCTTTCATAAATCACCACCTATAGGCTGACCACCACATTGACGACCTTGCCTGCCAGGATAGCTCTGGCAACTACCTGAATTTGATCGGATTTGAGTATGAGTGACCGGTGGCGCGGCGATTTTAACCATTTACATTTGGCGCTGAGGGTGCTGCTCTACTCATCTCGGCGTATGGTGAGTTTCAATGCCTCTCTCAGGACATCGGCGGCCTCGCTGGTCGAGTCTGAGGTGGGATATGAGGCGCTGGGAGGCAACACGATCGGCGGTCTCTCTTCATTGCGGTGCAGGTATGCGGCTGTTGAGCTCGCTTGGCGGGATTGAGCATTATGTTCACTCGTTTATTACGGTAGTGCGGTCGAACTTGTACTATCTGCTGGGTTCAGTGCTACAAGGTAAGCACGTGGTACTGTCTTCCTTCTTCACCGGGCAGGTCGCTGACTCACGTCGCTGGCGTCGGCAGCTGGCGGCGGAATCACGCTCAGCAGTGAGTCTGGAGCTGTCCAACCGAAATGTCGCTGCTCAGGCGAGATGTGGCTGTTCAACCGAAGGGCCACGGTTGCAGCCTCAGCTTCGCGGGGTCCACTAGTAGCGCACACAACGAATCGACGACTGATGGACAGACGGTTGCATTGCGTGTCTCGTCGGTTTTAAAATTTGAAGGAAATACTTTAATAATTAATTAAAATAACGTAATAGAAGAACAGAGACATGAAGGACTTAGCGGATAAGGTTGGTGAAACAGAAAAAGAAACTATAGGAAGTGTTAGTGAAGTAGAGCTAAATGGTAAGGCGTCTGTGGAATTTGTGGCGGAGGAAACTAGTGAAAAGAGAAGCAACTCTGGCGAGGAGGAAGCAAAGGAAAGTATTTTTATGCATCTCTAATCTGAATTAGATAATAAATTAGCTTCTGGTGTAAGAGAGTTAAATAATAAGATGGAAGCTAATTATGAGAGCATGAAACCTGAAATCCAATTTCAGACCAGTGCATTAAGAAAAACCAACTGAGAAAGTGTACTCAGGACGCTAGACAACCGATAGTAGGGAGTAGTCTAGCAAATATTAAAGGAAGTGTACCCGTAGGTCAAGTAGTAGTACCTAAGCCAGTCATTGCTGTACTGTAAGTGACGCAATCGAAAAATGGGGAAGTAGAAGATACAACAGTTAATTCACTGCTGTGTATAATCCAACTGTGCCATACGCCAGCTATATCGATTTGTTTCGATAAATTTGGCTACGCGGACTGAGTAAGAGCAGTTGGAGTTGGATCGGAGCTACGCTGTGGGCATGAAAGGCTGAGGCCACGCGTGACGGCGGATACAAGACCGTGGCAGTGGAAGTTTATGCTTTCTGCTGAGAAGTACCGATAGCGACAGCCAAGACTTTCATTTCAGAACTTGTGGACCGTAAATAACGACTGAAATCTCTTGGTCTTCTGTTAACGTAGTTATTTACTAAAATCTTACTGACAGCATAATTCGCAGTCATCTGTTACTTTTTGCTGTAATAGACTCTGTTGTTACTTATGACATTGGGTCAACCACTTTTCTCAACATAAAACATCATTGTTTCCTGAACCTATGTAGTTACAAGTAAACAATTTATTACTTAGTGGCAAGACAGCAGCTTTTGACTTAGAATCATTAAAAATATAATGTTCCTCGCGATGACCAATGACAGAACTGGCATACGACTTTTATTTGTGTCAAATCTGTTGATTAAGAGCTATACATTCATGGTTTGTTATCTATTTTCCTTACGCCTTTATTTATTTGCTGTTACATGAATAAATAAATGAAGTTGTAAAAGTTCCATAAGTTATGTTTTATTAGTTATGTTCTGGACCTTCAGTTGTTTTAACTGCTGCGGCAAATGTCCAGTAGTGATAATCGTTGGCCTGTCGTGAATGCACTGAAAAGTCGATGTAAATAACGTTCTCGCAAACAGACGTAATAAAACTAGGGTTCAAATTGGGGAATATGTATGTTATATGAACGGTTTCTTCTTCCTGTATTGTAGCTTCATAAGAAAAAATCGTGCGAAATCTTTTAAGTGCTAGCAAAGGTAAATAAATAAACATAATGTTAAAGAAAAGAACTGCCTTACTCTCTTGAAACGTAATTAGATTGTATTACATTCATGAATAACTTGTTGCCTGGAGCGTAAGGCGTATGTATTTAAAAGAAAAACTGAAGTAAGGGGTAGACAGTGAAATCTGCTCTAATAATTGGCTGTAATTAAAAATAATATGAATTAGCAGTAATATTTACATGTATAAATCGATTAATCAACAGCAGGGAATGTAAAAGCGGATAGTGGGATTTGTTTCTTCCGTTTTACTCCTGTTACTGCATTTAAGAGAATAAGTTAAACCTACCTACAAGCTGGACCAGCAATTTGAACACTGCGTAGGTATTATAGAAACGAAGAATTGAGTATTGTATTTATGGAGTCGTATTACAGCTGTACAAAGAAGTTTCTATATTTATATTTTATTTGTTTGCAACATGAAACATTATTTGGAGATATTTTATAACTCCGAATAGAGGTATATGAGAAGTGGATATTAGAGCAAGAATGATGGATTATATGAAATCTCATGAGAGCCACGATGGAGTGCTTGGCGTGTGGAAAAAGAGTAATAAAGAATGCCAATAATGTAAAAGTTTATATGGAAAACGGACATATTGTAGGTGGCAAGATTATTTACGAAGCTTCGACTTTCTTGTAATGGAGACTATCACCAGGACTTAAAAAAAATGTAGACTGATTCTGTAGTTATTGGTCCGACCTAGAAGCATGACAAAAAATACTTCTAAGAATGGATAAACGTAGTTACGTGTTCAAGATTCTAAAAATGTCCGGTCATGTGATTACAACCCTGAAGAAAGTATTCAGTTTAGGCGATATTTTCATCTTAAGGTGAATTTTAAATTCACGCAGCTTGTGGTTTGAGCCGACTCTGCAGGTTATGTAGTATTGCCTTTTGTTAGGGAGGACCTATGTAGGGATCGCATTGGACGAGCGTCAGTACATTGTTTCAATCCTCCGGTGCATTATAAAAGTAGAGGTTTAGTCAATGAATACTGCTGAGAGGCCTGTCTGTCGTAGCGGCCCCCTAACAGATAGACGGCCCGCACAACAGACAAACATGGTGGGCTGCTTTTTCAAGAGCTCACCATGCGAGCTAATATCCCAAAGACGTTCTGGCCCATATGCGGTTCCCCTTGATCGAAATGTCTTGCAACAAACTCGTCTAGGGGTTGAACCACGCGTGTCGTATTACACGCCGTAAATTAGACACTTGTGACCCTTTGGTTAAATTGTCTGGCTGGTGGCAAGTTTGAGAAATACAAAGTTAATATAACATATAATAACAGTAATAATAACATCTGGAACTAAATTAACGACCCATAAATAATGTAGGCCACACAGTTGCGATTTGGTTAAAATAAAGTTCATTCAGAAAGCAAACTAATAACGAAATTGGTCGTATTTACAGTTACTGTTACACTCTAGCGTATATCCATTTGACACAGTTCGACCATTCACAATCTTATCGTCAAACACGAGTCCGATACTCAACCTCGTCATTTACACGAAAAGTACTACGCGAAATTTTCTAAGTCGTTTCACTTCCTAGCTGCCTAAAATCGACTGCCCGCTTTCTCGTCTCAATTCGAATTGTACTCTTTGGTGTCTCCAGCCGAACTGTCCGCTTTCGCGTCTGCACCAGCACTGTCCCTCTGGCCGTCCCCGGCCGCGTTTGCTGCGCACCGAATATGCTCGCTCAACTGACTAGGGCAGTTCGCTTTCCTGAAGCCGTCCATCTGATTGGCTAAAGCTTATTTTACATTTTCGGCTTTAACATATTTAAATAATCAAAGATTGACTACTTTTACGTTCTAAATAATAACTTCCATTACAGAATAAAGGTTAAACTCTTTTACATAAAACCAATACAATTTCCTTCTTAACTTTGAATGTCACTGCCAGTAGCCTTGTACCAATGTGCTTTCTGATAAATAAATAAAGAACAAAAGTAACTATTATGCACTAAACTTTACAACAAATATTCCATTACCTAATGATTCAATAAGGTGTCATGCTGCCATCGTTCAATGTGTTTTGTGTGGAGGAAATGATGATCTGATGCTTAACTGAAAATACTGATAATTTAAATTTATTATATCTTTTAAACAAACAAAGTTACAGAGTAGATATTCACAACGTTTGTCATTTCAATGGTACGCTTCTATATGAAATGTCAATCTTTAAGATCGACCAAAGCTTTCAGATTTTAGCATTCAGGTCTTTGTTACAAAACTTGTTAATTTCGCTTTAACAGTAAATCCTAAACTATTATAGATATGTTCAACATTCAAATTTCATTGGGATCACCATGAAAATTGATAGAGGATGGCAGATTATAATTACTTTGGCTTCATTCCTTGCATTACTACAGAATTAAATAGTTTTCATAAATGTTCCCCTCTATGGACGATGTTAGGTCCGCCATATTTAACACTGCTACGCCTTCCTGGCCACAAACGCCTTCTACTGGGTTTCCCTATGACGTAGTTTCTCATCTGTCTCACTCGCACACTACAGCGCTTAGGCCTACATAGACAATAGACGCCTGTGAGTTTCCATATCTCATGGTGAAACTGCGTCCCTTTGTGGCACACAGTCCTGGACGACAGGGTTTGTTTCACAATTCCTATAGGCTGACTCTTTCGGCCATATACTTAAATGAGAGCGAAATGCTCGTTAACTCACAGCCAGTGGATGTAAACATCAACAGACTTTCCGCATAACCACGGAACTACTTCATGAAAAGCCATGTGACAGAGATCCACCAATCAGAACGAATTCGATTACGTGTAGCACTCTGCCGAAGCAGTGTTACATGCACACCAGCGGAGTCAGACCCGCAGTTTGTACCTGCAGCTAAAACAGCTCCGGCCGATACCTACGTCGGCCCTAGCCTAGTAGACACTCGCCATAACCTTCAGTAGAAATTTGTATCTTGATGAGCGTAACACCACTTGTAATTGTGCAGCGTAGTACTTTGCTTACTATTTTTTTCATTGTCTTTTACTCTTATCTGTTTTTTTCAACCACAGAAATTGTTGGTTTTCGTATTGTTCTTTCGTTTGGAAATTAGTGCACGCCAAGAAGACGTTTTAGTTAACTAACTTGATCGTTAGTTCATTACTGGCGACCGCAGGTCACTACACAGTCGAACTACAGTTGCGGGATGTATTGTGATACTGTGCCTTGTAATGATCCACACATTTTCCTGTGTGCCAAGGCAGGTGATAGTACCTGGGAGGATACTGTGTGAGCAACGATAGTAAGCGACTTCACCGGTCGCCCAAGTATGTCGGCACGCCGTTGCTGTTAAATGAAAACATTAACACATCTAATATGATACATTCGTTCTGTGTATTGTATTCTGAATAGATGGATATATATCAGTCATATTGAGTCAGCCCAGTTTTGAGTGAATTGGTGTTTCCATTTTAAGTACTCCAGTGGCTTAGAAGATATCTAGGGACAAACGAGGAGAAGTACTGCTTTACAGATAACGTATTGGAATAATTTGCAGCAGTTTAGTGGTTTCTTCCCCGTAGCTGAAAGTGACTGTGTGTTGAAACATAAATCCGGCTTTAAGTTATTGATTAATAGTCTCTGCAGCTATTGATTTTGAAAGCATCTAATTTTACGATGATGTGTCAGTAAAAAACATGGAACGTCTGTGGTGATAAGAAAGTACAAATAAAGCGACACCTATATTCTAGTTTCTTGAACTCAGTTGTGTCAAGAAAGACTATAGCAGATAACTACCCAACTGAAAATTTACGTAACAAAAGAAATGGTTCAAATGGCTCTGAGCACTATGGGACTTAACATCTGAGGTCATTAGTCCCCTAGAACTTAGAACTACATAAACCTAATTTTATAACCTAAGGACGTGACGCACATCCATGCCCGAGGCAGGATTCGAACCTGCGACCGTAGCAGTCGCGCGGTTCCGGACTAAAGCGCCTAGAACCGCTCGGCCACCCCGGCTGGCATTTACGTAACAGACGCAGACGTTTTGCAGAGTGGAAGTGTAACTGTTCGACGTAGAAGTCAATTAAATGTTTTGCTGAAGGTAACCACTCAGACCTTGTATCGATCATGAAGACCCGGTGCCGGACCGCCCCAGGTACGGAACTACTCACAATAGCCGCGGCCGTCCACTTTGAGACACCCCTGCCGCCTCCTCTCGCCAGCTCCTCGTTTCCACTCGATTTAACACTGAAAAAAGGAAGGCGGCATCTGCTTTGCATGCAAAGAAACGGTACACGGGAACACCAATGGAGCGTGCGTTTGATGCGCCGCCTTATTTGAATAACCGTGTATTCCAAGAAATTTTCGGCGAGATGCTGTTTGCTTCTTCCGAGCCACTTCAGTTCACGTCTGGCAAGACACGGTGCCAAAGGAAGACTTCACTTCGGACGTTCTTCGCCATATCGACGGCCTTTCTGGTTTCCCTACGAACCGGCGGCGACAATTGTCGCGGTGAAACTGCATTTGTTCAGAGAACAAAAGGAACGCATTTGTCAGGCTGCAGCTGCGACTAAACTCAGTCACCACGATTCGATTTCGCACTTCCTTTTTCCGCACGGCTCCTCATCAGCGGAATCAGAAACAGGAAACTTCTTTCATGTACCTGGAAGATGGTTTTACTGCCATCTTCAGTGAAAGACACTACCGACAGATAAAAAAATGGAAGTACGTAAAACATGCTGATTGACACCAAGCACTCAGACAAATATACAGAGTTATTCGTAAGGTCCTCCACGATTTCAGAGGACGACTGGGCGCAAATTACAAGATATAGAGAGAACTGACACCCATCAGTGCATAGAAAATCTCTAAAAGTTTTAAAATCACGTCACAGATTCTCAACATGGGCACTGTTCCTGAAGCTGCAAACGTCAATACGAGAGTCAAATTCTTGCTGTATACGATCCAACACTTCGTGATCGAAAGCAGCTATCACATTTATTATTCTACCTTTCTGTTCCTCCAAACTGATGACGGTCCACCTTTCCAGACACATGAAACGTGAGTTCGTCACTGAAAACTGACGTCCTTCGATAGGCGGTGCAAGTCACTGCAAAACTCGGAACGAAGTCATTGTCCCTTCGCGTAAAATAAGCCAGACTGTTGACTGCTGCATCTCCTTCTACGCGTCGTCGACACCTACGCATGACTTTTGAGTTTCCATTTCTCTGCTAATGGTCGCAGCCGGACTGTTCTCTTCGCATCACGTAAGCCCCCAGTCTCACCGAAAGTGTGGTACCATACGTGGACTCTTGTGTCTGATGAATCTTATAACAGATTTTTAGAGCTAAATCGTCGCTGTTCCTTCACAGTTAAATCACGTATGCATCTCACCATTATGTACCATGTTCTGACATTCCAGCAGCTTAATGGTGCCTACTGGAACAACGCTACCGTACGTATTGCGAATCGAAACTTGAATAGATGTTCTATCCACCGACACGTGTGATTTATATCTTGTAGTTTTCACTTAGTCGTGTACTGAATTCTTGGAGGTACTTATGAAGAAGACTGAACTTCTTAATATGCCAGCATCATTGTTTCTCCTCTACAACAAACAATGACTTGTAAGAAATCAGTCGCCAGTAAACATTCGAAAACTTTCATCAATTGTACGAAAAACTGACAACATATTACTTAACCATTGTACAGATATACACCAGAAAAGGAATATCGTTTCAACTAGTGAACAGTCGACAAAACAAAACAGTCTGCATTTCTTGATGGGCTCGAATACCTTATGTTGTTTACATCTCTTACACATGGGAACGTGACACACACTGACAACGGCGGCAGCGCCACAAACAACAAACTTTTAGCAGTGTATTTGTTCCCTTATCATTGTAACGATTTTACTTATAGACTGTTTTGATTTTCTATAATTGCGTATTATTACAGCAAATTGTCTTTTATTCATGCACTATAACACTTCCTTTAACCTGTTTGAAACGTCGAGATGTTTCTCCCTCAAATGTACAAATAAGTGCACAGCTGAGTAGTTACGTTGTAGCCGCGTAGCACTGTTCGCGTCCTGTCGACACCACCGGTGATTATTTTTTTTTTTAACTTCGTGTGCTTTGTTGATGTGTTGTAAGCATAATACGAATATAGCCGAGGTATACGTAACATGACATCACACTGTGCCACAGAAGGGTATATGACGAACTACTATATTTACTGCCACGATGTCTCAGCATACACAGGTCAAGAGAGATAGCATCCTGCCATTCATCCAGTATGCTGGTCGGAGTCCGCTGCCCAAATGAAGTGATCCGGTTCCAACAGGACCACTCATCGGTTCAAACAAGTCGAATCGTTCAGCAATGGTTTTCACAACAGGTGACATTAACCTGAAAAACTGGTCTGTTCAAGCGCCGTACTTGAATCCTGTTGAAAATTTATGAGCCAAATTGAAGCGGCAATTAACTTACACTGGCCGACACTCGCTCCCAGACCTAGCATTTGATACAAAGGACAGTGTCGCGGACGATGAGGCATACTTCCAATTGCTGACCGCCTCCATGCATCGATGCATCAAGAGACGTACACTATGTGATCAAAAATATCCAGACACCTATCTGGAAATGACTTACAAGTTCGTGGCGCCCTCCATCGGTAATGCTGGAATTAAGTATGGTGTTGGCCCACCCTTAGCATGGACAACAGCTTCCACCCTCGCAGGCAAACGATCAGTCAGGTGCTGGAAGGTTTCCTGTGGAATGACACCCCATTCATCACGGAGTGCGGCACTGAGGAGAGGTATCGATGTCGGTCGGTGAGGCCCGGCACGAAGTCGGCATTCCGAAACATCTCGAAGGTGTTCTATACGATTCAGGTCAGGACCCTGGGCCGGCCGTGCATTATCAACAGGTGCTCGATCTTGCTGAAAGATGCAATCGCCATCCCCGAATTGCTCTTCAACGATGGGAAGCAATAAGGTGCGTAAAGCATCAGTATAGGCCTTTGCTGTGATAGTGCCACGCAAAACAAGGGGTGAAAGCCTGCTCCATGACAAACACGACCACACCATAACACCATCGCCTCCGAATTTTGATGTTGGCACTACACACGCTGGCAGATGATATTCACAGGGCATTCGCCACACCCAAACCTTGCCATGTGATCGCCACATTGTGTACCGCGATTCGTCACTCCACACAACGTTTTTCCACTGTTCACTCGTCCACTGTTTACGCTCCTTACACCAAGCGAGGCGTCGTTTAGCATTTACCGCCGTGATTTGTGGCTTATGAGCAGCCGCTCGACCATGAAATCCAAGTTTTCTCCCCTCCCGCCCAACTTGCAGTGGATCCTGATGCAGGTTGGAATTCCTGTGTGATGGTCTAGATAGGTGTCTGCCTATTAAACATTACGACCCTCTTCAACTGTCGGCGGTCTCTGTCAGTCAACAGACGAGTTCGGCATGCACGCTTTTATGCTGAACGTGTCCCTCCACGTTCACACTTCACTATCATTTCGGAAACAGTGGACCTACGGATGTTCAAGAGTGTGGAAATCTCGCGTACAGGCGTATGACACAAGTGACATCCAATCACCTGACCACGTTCGAAGTCCGTGAGTCCCACGTAGCGCCCCATTCTGCTCTCTCTCACGATGTCTAAAGACTACTGAAGTCGCTGATATGGAGTAATTGACAGTAGGTGCAGCACAATGCACCTAATACGAAAAACTTATGTTTTCTTGGATGTCCGGATACTTTTGATCACATAGTGGAAATTTCAAGAAAAGCTGAACCCAGTCAATTGCTATAGAAATAGACATAGTGTCTTAATATGAGACAATCACGGGAAACGCTTAATGTTCATATTGCCCCATATAAGAAGAGATGGCCCAAAAATATCAATACGTCTCTGAACACTATGGATTTGGGTAGGATTGTTTGGGGGAGGAGACCAGACAGCGAGGTCATCGGTCTCATCGGGTTAGGGAAGGACGGGGAAGGAAGTCGGCCGTGCCCTTTCAAAGGAACCATCCCGGCATTTTCCTAGAGCGATTTAGGGAAATCACGGAAAACCTAAATCAGAATGGCCGGAAGCGGGATTGAACCGTCGTCCTCCCGAATGCGAGTCCAGTGTGCTAACCACTGCTCCACCTCGCTCGGTCAATACGTCTCTCCAACATTCTCTGTGTTTATTGTCCAAAAGAAGTGCAGTCAAGACATTAAAACTATTCTGCAAGTTACCAATCTTCGAGGGTTCAAGAATAGAATTGCTTACACTGTGCCCATTCCTCAATGTTAGTCTGCAGAGAAAAGACCACTGCAGAATACTGATTCAATTTCTTCTTCTTCAGACAGGACATCCGAAGCGTTGTCCTGAATTAAATTTGTATCAGACTACGAATGACTGGAAGATTGTTTCCTGCGCTTTCCTTTTTATTTTTTCAAGAACAAAATTTTCGCTTCTGTCTCCTTTGGTTCTGCTAATGCTTTCATCTCTTTGAGTTGTTCCAAACATCACCGGTATGGAGACGACCTTTGCTACTTAGCAGATTCAGAACGTGTTGATTTTAATAGATCAGGTAGCTATTGATGTAGCGTACTCACATGGGAGCTGGTCTTGTACCAACCAATTGGACTCACATTTACTCCACTGTTCGCTTCTTGAAGTGATAGTGTACTCTAAAGCCAATGTTTCTAACTATATGCTTGTTATATGGCATTCATAGCGTTTTCAATTGCTATTGGTCTCAAGTAGGTTCAAATGGTTCAAATGGCTCTAAGCACTATGGTACTTAACACACACACACACACACACACACACACACACACACACACACACACACATATATATATATATATATATATATATATATATATATATATATATATATATATATATATGTTGCCGCTATTGCGCAACATGGACATTGAGACTGAGAGGTCATCGCCGAACAGAGGTAGGAAAGGATATTCATCGAAGTTATTTACCTGAACATCTTTAGACTGCGAACAAAGTGCCTCTATCCACTGTGATTCACGGAAGGGGCCTTAAATTCAATACCCATAAAGCATCTTTAAGGTATCAGCGGCTGTCCAGAGTATGATGTCAGTTTTTTTTAATTAAATTTTTTAGTCAAATATAAGTCTATGCCAATCCAGGAGTATTTGAAGTGAAATAATTTGTTGATGGCGCACACAGGAACAGACGTCGATGCCTTCAACACAACAAAGAAATCTCCTTTGGTGATGGAACTATAACGAAGCTCACCAGCCTCCACCGAGATGCCATGTGAAACAGACGTGTCGGTTCCAAATTCGAAAGCTTACAAAAATGTTGGGATACTGATGCGTTAATATTGTGCCGCTGCAATGCTACCCGTGCAGTCCTTCTGCCATTAAATGGTACTGGTAATACACACATTTTCTTCTAAGACACAGCGGAAGCTTCATTTACAGAACTTCGTTCCTTTCATTAAAAGTAGTGCAGATCACTTTTGCTCTTTCGTGTTGCTATTGTTGTTCAACCAGTCATTTTCCTAAATATGGAAACTCGATTAATCCCGCAGCGCCACTGTTAATTTGCGCTATTTTTCTCTCGGTATTCTAATAATGAGATATTTCAGTTGACTTTCAGGACTATCAAACTTCCTCTAGCGAGTTCTTGCATTCCTTTGTGTAGTTTGTCTGTAACTAAACAAGATAACACGATGCTACCTACAGAACGGAAGCGGTTCACACAGGCTACAATAACACGGACTCATCATTTATTTTCCATGTTTACCTGCCTGCAAACTTCCTCTAGTAATGGCGAGAATGCGATCTGGTGATGTGCAATCTCCTTGACTGAGTCCTCCTTTGATTTTGAATTTCTATATTAAGCCTAACGAAAGCTGTAGCACTGGGGTACACGGGGTAGAACTTTCAGGAAAGTTTCTTCCTATATAAAAAACAAAAACAAACATGGCCCGACAGGCCGTGAAGGCCCAACGCTACCGACCGGCAGCCGTATCAGCCTCAGCCCTTAGGGGGTCACCGGATGCGGATACAGAGGGGCATATGGACAGCACACCGATCTCGCGGCCATTGTCAGTTTTTGTGACCAATGCCACTACTTCACAGTCAAGTAGCTCCTCATTTTGCCTCGCAAGGGCTGAGTGCATCCCGCTTGCCAACAGCACTCGGTAGAGCCGGAAGGTGACCCATTCAAGTGGTAGCTAAGCCCGACAGCGTTTAACTCCCGTTATCTGACTGAAACTTGTGTTACCACTGTGGCAAGGCCGTATTCCACACACAGAGTCGAAGAAAATATATTACATGGACGTGGGTACGGAAACACTTGAATTTCGTATTAGAGCTCAGTTTCTACAACTCTTCAACACGTTAGTCACGGGAACCGCAGGGGAAGAAAACTTATCTGCACAGTAAGAAACGCGCTTCTAAATACTCGTAAAATGTTCATTAAGAAGGATATATGCATCAACACATCGTCACATAAAATCCCTGATGCGTTTATTTGTCCCTGGAGAACTGCATATTGTTTCACAGCCTTCCACAACACTGCCATGAAGAGTCTGTACACCGTGTACAGGTGTTCCATACCCAAGAAGTCACAAACGATCCTACAAATAAAAGTCGTGAGTTTAGGCCCGGATACCGTGGAGGCCACTACGGAATCTGTTATTAAGAAGCCTAGGAACATTCATCTTGAAGTGAGCAGGACCTCCATCATGAATGTTTTTTTTTTTTTTTTGCACTCGTTAAGTCACATGTTCCATCAGAACCGATAGAGTGGCACTCATATTTTCTCTGTGGAACGTGGGTGGAAGAACGTAAGAACCTATCAAACAGTCACCAACCATGTCGGCATATTCATTGAAAATCTTTGTTGATGACGTTATTAAACAATTTATCGAGGATTTTCGACAGCCCATACGTACTGGGTGTGAAAATTTACTGTCTGACCACGTTGAAGTGAATCCCCGTCTGTGAAAAGCACATTTCCACTAAAGCGAGGCATTTCTAAATGAACCATTCACTGAAATGTACACACACTGGATAATTAGCTGTTGAGAGTTCCTACCCGCGCTACACTTAGTGCAAATATAGCAGTATCTCGTATAGTACTCTCCAGGCAGTCATGTCGCCAACACTAAATATTGCAGATGATTGTCTTACGCTGACACTAGAGTTGTCGTCAAACGTACGAAGAATTTTCTACTCCAGATTAAGTGCTTTCATCCTTCTAGGCCTCTCCCAGTCTCAAGTACAAGGCTTAAAAGCCCCATGCTCCCTAAGGCGATGAACAATTGCTCCAAAAGTCCTCCTGTAGGGGTACCATCATTCTGGAAATTACTTTCGATACAAACTTTGGAGCACCATGACCATTAACACCTGCTAATCCGTACAGCAAATAGGCATCTGCCAACTCAGCACCTGAGGACATTTCCATTGCGCTATACCGGAAACCAAGTCCGTGATGAACATTGAACAGTTAATGCTACATGCTTGGGCAGTCCATGATGAACACTAAATAGCTGAGGCTACGTGCTTGATGCGAGTACAGCAGTGAGCTTAGTCGCACGTGAACACAAGCAATGAGTAAGTCATATCTCTACATGACATTCGTTCCACTGGAACACGAACACTGCGGAAAATCTAGGAATTACAAGTTCCGGTCATTCTAACTAAATGTAATGATAAGGGTATTTTCAACATTTCTTGTAAGAAAACGTTTCATGTAATTCCATGTTCTGTTTGTATGTGTGTTCCGTGATTAATGTGATCAAGAAAAGAAGTAGAAAGAGAGCTCTAACATGGAAATAAAGCGATTCTGGTGCTATGTCCATACAACACATTTCTTCGTGTGTGCTGAGTGTTTCCTCAAAGTTTGACCGTATCTTTTTGTTACACCTGTACATTCTTCACTATACGCACTTCGGTTGAACTGCTATTAACACAGATTCCGTCGAGAAAGAGTCAAAGTTTTCTCAAAGCCCACTAGTCAAAACCAGATTGGTATTTCATACTCAGCGCTTCGTTTTATATTTTTGTTTACTTCTTACAGTTGATCCTTGGTGCTATATTGATCTTAAAGCCAGATCGTTTGCTTTCCAGATAAAAATTTGTTTAGTGATAATGCTAGCGAATATGCCGTACCTAAAGGACAGAATGCAAATATATATTCTAAATTACTTCAAATACATAATTATTGGAATAAGCTTCAAACTCAAACTCTGGATTGATGTTCCTGTGTATAGTTTATCTACCTGTAAAGCAGGCGCTCCTTCTCAGAGCTAGACAGAGATAGTACGAGGAGGTCGGGAGGGTAAAACTCCCATAATCCGACCACAAAAGACGGCAGGGTTATCTGTAAAGTGGACGTCAGCGACCGTTCTGATGTAGTTCTGTACATATTGACAAGGTTCGTTGATACCTTCCCCAAAACAGTTAATTATCTTTCACATCCTACAGCTTCAATTCCACTTTTCAAAATGTTTGCATCTATTTGCAAGTCCATGCTTCGAACGGTTTTGTAATCTTCCTTAAATGTGGATTGTTAGTATTCTCATTATCGCGTATCTGTGTTTCTAATTCATTTCTCGAATTATGCGATAATTTTTGGATGTCTTGGAGCGCTTGTACTATTTTGTTCGTGGTGTTACATTCGTAGCAATTGCCATCTTAACAATGAAAATATGGTTTTTGTCCATCATGACATTCTGTTTTATGTGCTTTGTACTTCCATTTAGTTTTTTTTTTTTTTCTCATACCAAGTTTCCATCATAACTCCTCACAGTCTCTCATCGACATCTACGAATATTTTTCAATAGGTCTGTTCATTCTATCATGTCTCAATTGTTTCATGCTTGAAACTTCCACCTTTTTTGTGTGATTTTAATTTCCTCTACTCACTTCGTGTATGCTGTATGTTTTGTTGTTTGCACAAATTCCTTTGTTCAGTAACTGCTTTTTTCATTAATATCGCTATAATCTTAATTTTATAACACTTTAATACGAGAAATGAATCATTTAAAGCTAATACTTTAGACATCGAGTTATGAGTCACGCTATTTGCGAATCATTAATGTCATATGGCACTATCAGAAAAGTACTTACCACCGTGAACACCATTAAGAACTTCAGTAGCTCGTTGCACGGACGAAAAAGCGTCTATGGCCACAGTGTAATAAGTTAATGGAGGTACTTCTATTCCGATGGTATACAGGGTGAGTCACTAACTATTGCCACCTAGAATAGCTCCGTAAGTATGATAGTAGCTGCATATTTTGTGAGACAAATGTTGCATGGGACAACAGAGGCCACAATATGACGATGGTTTTTTGTTGCTAGGTGGGGTCGCGTCAGAAATATGAAGGTCAACTTTATTTTTTTAAATGGAGTGATATAGCATGATACTTATTTCCTGATAGCGGCCATCGAGATGAATCCAATGACGTGTAACAGTAACATCTTTGTAGGTCAACGAAGGTCACAAAGGTGACATGAACGTCCATTTCCAGGTGTTAGAAGTGATTCCCATTGGTATCAATTCAGTGCTGCAATCTTCTTATCATGGACTGAGTGGTATTCATTATCACATCAACAGTTATCGAAGCACATGCTTTGATAATTCTCTCTCGCATATCTTCGAGTGTAGTTTAAGGGTCTTTATAAACAATGTTTTTTACGAATTCCAACAAATTATTTTCGATGTACTGGCCATGCATTATTTAAGTCTTGTTATAACAGATTTTTAGGCCTACTTCCAAATTTTTCCATTTAAAATCATGCATTATTTATATTAGTGGCAAACATGAGTCACAACAATATAGCGTAGATGCTGTAAGTATGTGATACTTAATAGTTACCTCAAGGTACTCAACTGTCAATACAAGTAACAATACACCGTAAGACAAGAAAAGTCGGTGCACCACGAACGAACTATACGAATGGGCCGGAAATCGGTAAATGTGATATATATGTAAAGACAAGAATGTATTATAAAATTTCAGAACAATTAGCCGATCAATCAAGACAAGGAGCTTCAGAAATCGAACAAGCCACTGATGCGTTGGTACACCTCTGGCCCTTATCCAAGCAGTTAAGCGACTTGACTCTGTTGAGTTATTGGGCGTCCTCCTGAGGGATATTGTACCACATTCTGTCCAACTGGAGAGTTAGGTCGTCAAAATCTCAAGGTGGTACGAGGGCCCTGCTCATAATGCTCCAAACTGTTGCCCATAGAGTCTCCAGACATGTCTCCGCTGATCGTCAGGATTCACTTCGAAGCGAGACTCATCACCGAGCAATTCTACTATAGTCAATGAGATTCCAAGTCGAATATGGGTCAGGTGACGCCCTTGTACTTCGACAATATTCTAACCTCACCAGCTGATTCTTCATGACAAACCATCATGGGCTTACATTTTAGCAAGATCGTATCGCCCAGCACATGGTGAGAATTTCTACCGCTTGTCTTCGTGCCTGCGAAACACTGCCTTCGCGAGCAAGATCGCCGGTCCTCACCTCAGTTGAGAACGTTTGGAGGATTATGGGCAGGGCCCTCCAGCCAGCTCGGAATTTTGACGATCTAAACCACCAGCTGAATATTAATTTGGCGTGATGTTCTTCAGAAGAACATCCAACGTATCTATCAAACTTTACCAAGTCCAGTAATTCCTTGCACAAGGCAATAGATGGACCAAAGCGTCATTGGCTTCCCCAACTTCTGAAGTTCTATTTCTCTAATAATTCATCCAAATTTTCTGAAAATGTAATCATTTCTTTGTCTCTACATGTGCGTCACATATACCGGTTTCCGTCACATTCGGATGACTCCTTCGAGATGCGACGTCCTTTCTTTTCGTCTTTGTCATAGAGTGCATTTATGGAAGAATAAACCAGTTTCTCGATTTTAGTACTCATTAAAAATGTAAATCTACGTGTTTAGAAAAACAGTCTACATCGCACAAATCACATTTAATGCTGACCGGTTTTTTTTTCAGGGGTGGAACATCGTCAGATTGTACTGTGTAATATACAGGGTGGTCCATTGATAGTGGCCGGGCCAAATATCTCACGAAATAAGCATAAAATGTAAAAACTACAAAGAACGAAACTCGTTTGGCTTGAAGGGGAAAACCAGATGGCGCTCGACGGTTCAATCCCGTCTCCAGCCATCCTGATTTAGGTGTTCCGTGATTTCCCTAAATCGCTTCAGGCAAATGCCAGGATGGTTCCTTTGAAAGGGCACGGCCGATTTCCTTCCCAATCCTTCCGTAACCCGAGCTTGCGCTCCGTTTCTAATGACCTCGTTGTCGACGGGACGTTAAACACTAACCCCCACCAGATGGCGCTATGGTTGGTCCGCTAGATGGCGCTGCCATAGGGAAACGGATATCAACTGCGTTTTTTTTTAATAGGATCCCCCATTTTTCAGTACATATTCGTGTAGTACGTAAAGAAATATGAATGTTTTAGTTGGACCACTTTCTTCGCTTTGTGATAGATGGCGCTGTAATAGTCACAAACGTATCAGTAATTGGTATCACGTAACATTCCGTCAGTGAGGACGGTATTTGCTTCGTGCTAGATTACCCGTGTTAAAATGGACCGTTTACCAACTGCGGAAAAGGTCGATTTCGTGTTGATGTATGGCTATTGTGATCAAAATGCCCAACGGGCGTGTGCTATGTATGCTGCTCGGTATCCTGGACGTCATCATCCAAGAGTCCGCACCGTTCACCAGATAGTTACGTTATGTTATTTAAGGAAACAGAAAGTGTTCAGCCACATGTGAAACATCAACCACGACCTGCAACATATGATGATGCCCAAACTGATTAGCTGCTGTCGCGGCTAATCCGCAATCAGTAGCAGACAAATTGCGCGAGAATCGGAAATCTCAAAAACGTCGGAGTTGAAAATGCTACATCAACATCGATTGCACACGTACCATCTTTCTATGCACCAGGAATTGCATGGCGACGATTTTGAAGGTTGTGTACGGATCTGCCACTGGGCACAAGAGAAATTACGGGACGATAACAGATTTTTTGCACGCTTTCTATTTAGCGACGAAGCGTCATTCACCAACAGTGGTAACGAAAACCGGCATAATATGCACTATTGGGATACGAAAAATCCATGATGGCTGCGACAAGTGGAACATCAGCGACCTTGGCGGGTTAATGTATGGTGCGGCATTATGGGAGAAAGGATAATTGGCCCCAATTTTATCGATGCCAATCTAAATGGTGCAATTTATGCTGATTTCCTACGAAATGTTCTACCGATGTTACTATAAGACGTTTCACTGCATGACAGAATGGCGATTTACTTCCAACATGATGAATGTCCGGCACATAGCTCGCGTGCGGTTGAAACGGTATTGAATAGCATATTTCATGACAGGTGGATTGGTCGTCGAAACACCATACCATTGCCCGCACGTTCACCTGATCTGACGTCCCCGGATTTCTTTCTGTGGGGAAAGTTGAAGGATATTTGCTATCGTGATCCACCGACAACGCCTGACAACATGCGTCAGCGCATCGTCAATGCATGTGCGAACATTACGGAAGGCGAACTACTCGCTGTTGAGAGGAATGTCGTTACACGTATTGCCAAATGCATTGAGGTTGGCCGGCAGGAGTGGCCGAGCGGTTCTAGGCGCTACAGTCTGGAACCGCGCGATCGCTACGGTCGCAGGTTCGAATCCTGCCTCGGGCATTGATGTGTGTGATGTCCTTAGGTTAGTTAAGTTTAAGTAGTTCTAAGTTCTAGAGGACTGATGACCTCAGCAGTTAAGTCCCATAGTGCTCAGAGCCATTTGAACCATTGAGGTTGATCGGAATCATTTTGAGCATTTTTTGCATTAATGTGGTATTTACAGGTAAACACGCTGTAACAGCATACTTTCTCAGAAATGACAAGTTCACAAAGGTGCATGTATCACACTGGAACAACAGAAATAAAATGTTCAAACGTACCTACGTTCTGTATTTTAATTTAAAAAGCCTACTCGTTACCAACTATTCGTTTAAAATTGTGAGCCATATGTTTGAGAATATTACAACGCCATTTATCACAAAGCGAAAAAAGTGGTCCAACTAAGAAATTCATATTTCTTTACGTGCTACACGAATATGTAATAAAAATGGGGATTCCTATTTAGAAAAACGCAGTTGATATCCGTTTGACCTATGGTAGCGCTTTCTAGCGGACCAACCATAGCGTCATCTGGCTTCCCCCTTCAAGCTAGACAAGTTTCGTTCTCTGTAGTTTTTTCGTTTGACGCTTATTTCTCGAGATATTTGGCGCGGTCACGATCAATGTGCCATCCTGTAGAGTACTATAAATAGAGAGACATATCTATAAAATATAAACAATTAAATAACAAAATACGAAATATTGCGCAAATTGATGCGTGGAGACAGAACTACAGAAGTCTCCACGTGCTGTCAACTGCTGGAGAAGCAACAGTGTGGTGTGCTGAAATGGCGGATGCTCCACCCCTTAGTCATCTCCACTCGTCATGTGTGAATGTTCATTGAATACACAACGAAAAACTTTAGTTTCTTACTTAAAAATTAGCTGTAAGGTTGATAAATATGGTATTTGTGATGCAAAGAACTAAAACATAAATTAGGATGTTATTAAAAGCCGATAACCTACATGCTCCTCTACATGGAGTATGTATATATAAGGCGTCACGGTTTACTTAGAAACGATTATAACGCTCTATGAAATTTTTGCTACTAGGTTGCTTATTGTAACTAATCACAATGACGGTTTCAGTCGCTTGTCTTAACTTTACGGAAGAAAATACAATATATTAAAACGAAAATTAACACAATCTAAGAAACCAATAATGTCGCCATTTCATTTTCCACTACAGCCCCATTTGTATTTAAAGGACCCAGCTGGTTGCTTAGCAACGTGCAGCATCGCTAGCTGTTAAAAATGTTAATATGTAATGATTTATGACTAGCTAGTTGCTGTGATGTATTGCTTTCAAGTTAACTGACACACTTTTTATTATATTATATTTTAGAGTTCAGAGTGAAAATAAGCCACTGTTTAGCATTACATTACAACTAAATATGCTTTTAAAATTATTTCTGTTTCTCATTTAACTTACTTTATGTTAATATTTGTTTTAATACGTTATGTTTTGCAGTGTAAACTCAAGCCAAGCAACTGAGCCAATGTTTTCATTAGATACCATATGGTAGCTGGTAACAAAAATTTTATGGACGCTTTATACATTTTGCTAAGTAACCAGTGACGCCTTATATGTATATACTGTCCCGTAGAGGGCAGTGTAACTTATTGCTCCTTTGTTTGCGTTATTTTATGTTTCAATCTTTGCATCACAGTTATAACAGTCGTTAATCTTCCCAGTCAGTACTATAAATAGAGATCACTATTAAGTTAGTAACTAAAGCTTCTCCTCACGTATTCGATAATCATTCATTCTATTGGTTTCCAAAGACAAGTAGCGACGACTACAGGGTGAAGTTTCCGCTATTTAACCACACCACATCGTTACTTCTCCAGCAATTAACAGTATCAGGAGACTTCTGGACTTCCTGCTCCATGCATCCATCTCCAAACATCAACTTTGAATATAACTTCCTATTATATTTTTATTACATTGTTTATATTTTATCTGTATGCCCCTCTGTATTTATAGTACGCTATGTTCCAGAGTACGGTCTGAATATGTTCCGCCTTTGGACCGATAGTGGACGCCAATAAATATTATTTATGCGATGTAAATTGTTTTTGTAAGTACAAGTATAAAACTGATCGCTGTTTTCCCAAAATATTTTCGAATGCGTGAGATAGAAGTGTAGTGTTAAGTACAGTATATTGAGTTCCACCCAACTGTTAAGAACTCTAACTACATAGTTTCTTCAGATTGGCAATTATGAAGCTATGAAAACTTGCTACTTCTGGGTTATCAACATTCCTTTTTTTTCTACAAAGGGAATAAGGATTTTTTTGTAGAATGTAATAACATTTTAAGATTTTGGTTCGTGAGCTATGAATACGGGTTACAGATTAACATCGCCTTGGGCGTGAGAAAATGAAAGAGAGGATAGTATGTCAGCGATGAAGGAATAAATCGGGCATGTCCTTTCTGATGGGGCTGTCTCGGCACTCTTCTGACTTAGGGCAGCAACAAACATCTAAATTAGGATGTCCAGAACGGTATTTGTACCAGGTATCAACAGAATTCATTGTCTTGAATACTACAGTAGTTGTCTCAGAAGCTCACTATTTTGTACTTTGACTCCAGGATCCATTTCTTCAAATTATGGGCGAGGCAGATCTGATTTGTTATACAGCAAAGTTTTAGTACAGATGAATTAAATTACATACTTTGTTACATAATTGCAATTATAGATTCAATAATGCTTTCCAAAGTTTACTAATGGATTAATATTGTGTTTTGACACAGATAAATTTACATGGAATATTTACACATTACAGTTCACATTTAATTCTGTAGCATTTTTAGACTGTCCCTGGCTTATTTCTTTTAGTGAAACTGTTAATTCACTCATAAAACTGCTGCAGTAAAAACATTCTTTCTTTTTTTATCTGTAGAAACACATTTATCTAGATAAATATTGCCACACTACAGACAGGAACTTGAGTCATTATTGGTTGTTGCATTTTAAATTTCGAGAAGTCAGTGGCGCCGTAAGAAGCGTCGTTCAGTGGCAGCCCCTCAGCCGGCGAATAGTCTCCTCACTGCCAGCTGGCGGCAGCTGCCAGCACTATCAGCCAGTGGAGCAGCAGCCCCGCCGACGTCGGCGTGCGGCGGGTTGCCTCGCTGCGGACAGCAGGGGCGCTGCGGAGACGGAGGTCCGCCGCCGCACTCTCTGTGGAAGGCACAGCTCGTAAACAACTCTTTCGTTAGCAGAAAAGCAGCAAACATAGTCACTAATTTTACACCATTCGTCCGACTATGAAATAGAATCTAGAAAAACAAACATAACTGAACTAAGACGGTAGTCATGGTTCCACTGGGGTTTTTCTGTTATTTAAACCAATTTCTCCATTGCATGTTCTAGTTTCTTTGCGGAATCTGTATTGTTATGCGAGTTCTCCAATGTTACTGACAGTGCGTCGTCAGATGCCCCTGTGGGCGCATGTTTGGTACTTTTACGGCTTTAATTTGGCATCACTAGCATGAGCCCTGATCAGCTGATGCACCGACATTGTTTTCTTTACAACCTGAAAAATACATTTGAAGATGGTGAGTCCGCTTGAAAAGTCCACATTAGTTGAACAACATTTTGTTGTTCGTTTTTTACTTGCTGAAGGTGAGAAACCAGTGAATATATACTGTAAAATGTCTAAAGTTTATGGTGAAGGTTTATGAATCACGCACATTTTTACAAGTGGGTAGAGCTGTTCAAAAATAGTCACGACTCAGTGACTGACGAACACAGGTCTGGCCAACCAGTTGCAGTTTCAACTCCCTCACTTGAAAGTCGAATTGATGACATTATTTGTACCAACCGCCGTTTGACTGTGGAAATCATAGTTGATAAGGTTCGAGTTAGTGCTGGTACAGTTCATAACATTATTTGTAACAAGCGATGTACGCTACACAAGGAAACTCGGTTGAGAGTGTGCACAGAGCTAAACGAACGTTATGAAAGAGAAGGTGAGCATTTCCTCAATGAAATTTTACTTGCGATGAAACTTGGGTTCACTATTATTAGCCAGAATGAAAAAGACTAAACATGGAGTGGAGGCACACCACCTCAACTCTCAAGATAAAACTAAAAACCCATGCCTTAGCAGGAAAATCATGTTGACGGTGTTTTGGGACACTGAAGGTCAAGTTTTATTGTGATTATCTCGAAGAGCAGCGTACAATGATCAGCCTATACTACTCGGATTTGCTTTTAAAAAAGGTGAAGCTAGCCGCGATAGAAAGACGTCATGGATCTCAGAGGAGAGGTGTGATTCTCCAGCAAGACAACGCACGTCCTCATATTGCTCAGCTAACCCTTGACACTATCGGCAAAATGGTTCAAAAGGTTCAAATGGCTCTGAGCACTATGGGACTTAACTTCTGAGGTCATCAGTCCCCTAGAACTTAGAACTACTTAAACCTAACTAACCTAAGGACATCACACACATCCATGCCCGAGGCAGGACCTTAGCGGCAGGACCTTAGCGGTCGCGCGGTTCAAGACTGAAGCGCCTAGAACCGCTCGGCCAAACCGGCGGGCCGACAAAATGGCCTGGGAAGTAAGTACTGCCTCATCCACGTTACAGTCCTGATTTAGCACCTAGTGATTTCCGTTTGTTTGGTGCACTGAACGAGGCATTACGTGGAAAGAGGTTCAAGAGCAACGAGGACCTGTAAATGTTTGTGGGAAATTGGTTGAAACATCAAGATAAAGAGTTATTTGTAGCCGGAATAAAATAGCTTGTATCCCGTTGGAACATGTGCATAAATATTCACGGGGATTATGTTGAAATAAAATGTATTGTTTTGTAAAAATAAACGCTACTTTCTCCAGATCAATTTGTCTCTTTAGTTACTGAATGACCCTCGTATTAGCATGTAATCGATTACATGTATATAGAACTCGATGTAATTAGAACAGTAATTCTATTTTTAATTATAGCAACTACATTCGTAAAATGCATTTCACCTTGAGGTCAAATATCCTTGTGTTGGAGTTGGCCAGTTTTGACGAATAAAACATTTTCTTCAAATAACAGACCTCATCAGCAGAATCATGACTTGTTTAAATAGACGTTTTATAGTTATGGACGAAAACACAAGGAAAACAGCTGACGGTGAGACCAAAATAATTATTCAAAAGAAACGAACAATAGGTGAAATCTTCTGTCGAGGCACACATAAATTGTGGGTATTAGGTTCGTCATTGTAAACAGGTAAACTGACGTGGTTGCTTTTGTCATTTATGGCAGCTGTAACACCCAAAAACTGCAAATACAATGCTCCTCGTGGTGTCTCTATTTATGAATCTCCGAAACTGCACTCACTGGAGTGTTTCGAAGACATTTTTGTCTTCTTTGCTACTTATACTAATGAATTATTTGGCCAGCTTCTGACTGGCGCTATTGTTTAGAGAAAGTTTTTGCTTGAATTTCAAATCGTGACATACTTGTTCCGTAGATAATTTACATGTTCATTAATAGGGATTGTCTTAATATTGTAGAACGAGTTATTGTGCAGCCTATTAAGGTATTTCACTTTTGTACAAGATCACATGCATGTGAATGGAACAGTGTACACATAAGTAAATAATACTTTCATGTGATAGCAGCAAGACTCCAGAACGAATCTTTCAGCCTTTGGCGGAATGCACGACGTTATGAAACATTGTTAAAGGAGGAGGAGAGGGATGTCTTGAGTCGTACTTGTATAACAAAAGTATGGAAAACTTAAGTCTGCGTGGCGGGAAGGGAATTTGAAACCTGTTTCTCTCAAATGCTAATCAATTGTCTGATGCACTACACCATCGTGCTTGGTTATCACAATCGTCTATTGCTAATGGCAGCGTGTAGTTACCAGTCCGGTCTTTTACGGTGAAATGATGTGTCAACGGTCAAACGGCCATTCATTTATTTACGTAAGACCTTCATTCGCACACTATGAGGTACCTCAGTGCTGGTAGGGTCACAGTAAGCAATACTGTTTCCAAAACAAGAATCAGCCTGAACTCCATTGTTGTGGTTTTAGTTAAATGAAAGCTGTATCTTGGTTTAATAGTCCCCCCCCTCCCGCCCACCCCCTCTATCACCCACAGTAAGACTCACAAATATAAAACAGCACTGATCAATCTGAAGTTGTACTTTAGAGGACTAGTGACAGATTTTGCTACAAAAGAATGTAGTGTGCTCGACGGTCGCGAAAACTTAAAATATCGTAGCATCCAGTGAACGCTTACCCAGACGGTGACAATGGCTTAAGACAGGCCCTTGAAATTAATACTGTCAACACCAATAGCTCCCGATCAGTAGAGATAGAAGAGTCATCTCAGCTTGATTCTACTAGCCTGCTTGTAGCAATGTTCCAATCTAATGAATTAGTGTGTCCTGACTTATATCTGTATCTCGCTCTCAAATTCGCTCTCGTTTGTTACATTAACACATACGCTCCGAAAACCATCTCGTGGTATGGATCGGAATGCACTTCGTGTACTTCTGTTATTTTCCAATTTTTTGTTTCAGTTGCGAATGCTGTGCATTACGACTGCTACTAAGTTTCCATATGAGCTCTAATCCATTTTACTTCTATGGTCTTTCCGCGAACTCTATGTTTCCAGAATGAATTCGTTTCGGAAACAGTCTCCTACGCTTACGCTAAGCCAGTTCCACGCAATATCCTGTCTTCCAGTATAGATAGTCTCTCAACGTATGCAAGGTGTACTTCAGTGTAGTTGGAAAAATACCAGAGAGGTTCTGACGGAACTAAGACTGTGAGGGAGGATCGTTAGTCCATCCTACGTATCTACGTCTGTGGGGGATTTTCTCCTCAAAGGCACAGATTTCGTATTCAAGGTGGGATGCAGCATACAGTTTTATTCCACTATGAAATTTCAAGCAATATATGGCCAGACTTTTCTAGAAAAGTACATTCTTGAAAATGTAACACTCTACCCGCACCTTCTTCACGACGTATCACTTATACCGTCTGCACTAGAGTTGTATGAGCATCTCCATTACGCTTCCGCATGTAGTAAATTAACCCATGACATCACTGACACTCTCGCCAGCGTGACAGTCAGCTTAACAGGGTAATGTAGAACCGATTTTTAGGTTGTCCTCTACAGCTTTGATAACAGACCTTATGTAAACCACTAAAAGCTGCTAAAATCCTTACCGTATTGCAGCCCATTTTGTTCGCTGGTTTGATGCAGATCTCTGTGATAATTTTATCACGTGTGAGCTTCTTCATATCCGCATTAAGTACTTCAACCTAGATCCATCTGAACACTCTTGCTGTAGATAAGCCAACCCCCAGTCCACGAAGAAATGCCGGCCGCTGTGGCCGAGCGGCTCTAGGCGCTTCAGTCGGGAACCGCGCAACCGCTACAGTCGCAGGTTCGAATCCTGCCTCGGGCACAGATGTGTGTGATGTCCTTAGGTTGGTTAGGTTTAAGTAGTTGTAAGTTCTAGGGGACTGATGACTTCAGATGTTGTGTTCCATAGTGCTCAAAGCCATTTGAACCATAAACGTAAATATTTCCTACCAACCGATCCCTTCCTTTAGTGAAGATGTACCATTATTTTCCTGCTCAATTTGGTCGAGTACCTCCTCATCGTTATCTGACATACTCATCTAATTTACAGGATTCTTCTGTAGCGCCACATTCCAGAAACTTCTCTTCAAAAAATGGTAAAAATTGCTCTGAGCACTATGGGACTTAACTTCTGAGGTCATCAGTCCCCTAGAACTTAGAATTACTTAAACCTAACTAACTTAAGGACATCACACACGTCCATGCCCGAGGCAGGATTCGAACCTGCGACCGTAGCGGTCGCGCGGTTCCAGACTGCAGCGCCTAGAACCGCTCGGCCACACCGGCCGGCAACTTCTCTTCGTTTCTCTGTGCTGTTTGTCGTCCACGTTTCACTATCCTACAAGGTTACACTCCAGTCAAATATCTTCAGAGGAGACTTCCCACCACTTACATTTAATTCAGATATTATTATTCTTTCGAAACGCTTCTCTTGCTATTGCCAGTGCGCATTTCATGTCCTCTCTACTTCGGCCGTCATCAGTTATCTTGCTGTCCAAACACCCAAACTCGTCTACCGGATATAGTGATTCATTTTCTAATCTAATTCCATCATCAGCAAGTATCGTCGTTTCACAGTCGTTGACGATCATCCTAAACCCTCGTTTCCAGATACTACCCTTTCTTTTCAATTGATCTTCAAGTACTAGTTTCGACTATTTACACCACCATCTGGCAAACTAAAAAGTTTAAAATGGTGTATGCGACATGTCAATTATTGTAAAATACGTTATTATCCACTTGCTACCACAGTACTAACTAGAGTTGTAACATAGTTTACAATAATACCGTAGTGCTATACATATTTTTAAACATAGCGTTTTAAGAAATTATGACATAACTTGTCGGAACTAGTTAAAGTATACTAGAGATTTAAAAGCCTTTCTCTTTAACTATTGAAAAGCAGCTGATGTAGAAGTGTCACAAAGCGTCGCGGAGTGATACAGTTGGAGTGACGGACCGAGCTGTCATTTGAATGATCATTTCCTCAAGTAAACTATAAAAGCGTTCCTTTTCTAACTACTCCGCTCCTAGCTTACACCTCTACACCTCTGCCCCTCTCTTTCTCTTGTCCTCAGACCAAACCACAACTACTCGTACTTCCAGCTTCCAATGGATCATGAGACGATAGCTGTTTCTACATCTTTAAGTAGTAGGATGACACTCTCAGCTGTTTTTATTTTCTCATTTTTACTCTAATTGTGTTCGGTGTTACATTATATCATCTTCAGGACCCCCTATAATACCAGATGACCAAATGGATACCGGGTAATGATCATCATACATATGACAGAGGATATGAGAGTCCGCTTCCATTACACTTCCGCTTGCTAATCCTTACGGATAGGACGTAGGTTGCTTCATCTCCATCACGACGTTACGAGTATTGGAAGTTAGATATTTTCGTGGGATTTTGATCTTTGTGAGTGTCTGCCCTTCGCTGAATTCGTCTTTTTGGTAGTTTAAGTGTGCTGATTGTAGCCACATTGTCCGCTTCTTTTGTTCCCATGGCGCCCAGGTCTATTCACGTAAAGGTAGAATGAGGTTTCTCTACTTTCTATTTACTTAATTATTTCTGATAAGTCGACCCATCATGAGCTGCGTTGTTCTCTCGAAATCCACTACTGATTATATGTAGATACCTTTGGTTTGACGTCGGGTCAGTTACACACATCATATTTGGATACCGAGCTTTACATTTCCTTTGTTAAATATGAGAAATCCTTACAAGTCGAAAAATTACTGTAACAGAGATGCTTCATTTCATACAGTCCTCCTTGCGATCACTGATGTTGAATTTGTGAGTATTCGTGTTTTCTAACTGCCCCCTGAGATAGATAACGTTTACCGTTTGCTTAGGACAAGAACATTCGCCTTGAACGATGGTCCATCCAGTACAGGCTTCAATGTTACAACGGGATTAGTCCGTAGAAATGCAGGTGAAACGGAATATCTTGTCTCATTTACAAGTCTGAGGTATATACACTCTACAAACAATGGGCAGCTGAGGACGTGCGTTTTGCGTAATGAGAGTTGTCAGCTTCGTACCAGTTGTCCGAGAAGCACTTTTGTTCTTCGACCTTTCCTTGAACAACAGGGTAAATTCACGGTGGCGGACCTCGTCCCTAAAGGAACTGAATCAGTGGCTGGGTAATCTTCTGCTAATGACGTCCACTGGACGTATTTGAATTTTGCTTCGGGTGATTTACGACCGAAGATTGGTTCTGATGGCTTCCCTTCGCAAGGATGCTCAAGTGATCCAAAATAAGAGGTGCCGTACACAGGGTGGGAGTGCTGCTGATGTCGTTCATAGTGGTTTACGTCCTAGCGATCAATCCTCACATTACAATTTTTGTCGTGAATTCAGTGAATTGGTTCATACGATGATTTTTCTTGATGTGTGAGAGCACAAACATTCCACCTTGGTCAAATATACGCTTCTACCGCCACGTCCTGTAGCCGTGATATGGCGGTTGACTGTACCCCCATTTCCTTCTCTGACCGTTGTGCTCTAAATGGCAACCTGCGAAACTGTCTCGTGCACAGTGGATGCTGCATGTCTCCCAGATCATTGATAGCGCGCTTGCTGATGTAGTTGGCGCCGTGTGGAAGCGTTTCCTGCTCTCCGCTTTGCGCTGTTCTTCGCTGTTGGACTGATGGACATATTTAGCGAAGCCGAAGCAGAGGGTTTATAGGTCTAACCTAAACCCCAGTCTCTTGTTTAAGTCGAACTGACATTATTTTATCACCTACTTCGCCATTAGTCGCGATATCGTTGCTCCTTTATTACGTCTCTCACAGCTGCTGCAGGCCACCAACTGACTGAGCAAGGTGGAATTGTTGGCGCTTTCCACTAATACTACGATGAACTATATGCAGTGGAAAACAATGAGAGAGCCTTCCCCGATGACGCTGAGGGACTCTTAGTGGTAGGAGCACGTCTGCTTAAAACGCCTCCCTTTCAGGCAGATGAGGTGCTTGCTCTTACTGCTGCTTCTCCATCCCTTAAATCATCTGGCCGGCATGGCCTCCCTAAGGAGTTTTATGTCCACTTTCGGCCCCTCTAGTATGCGATGTTTGCCGAGACGTTAAACGAGTTTATACAGAGGAGAACTGTGCTCGCAGATTTTAAGTTGGGTAAAATAGTACTAATACTGGGCTAGTTTCACCATGTCACTTTGGATCCTTTTCTTCCTCTCACTTTGCTTAGTTGTGGTTATAAAACAGTTACGAGGGCAATCCATAGGGCCCTCGATTTTGACTCCAATAGAGGAGTACCAGTACGTGATTTCGGCTGCTGCAAGTCACTTCTGTTCAGTATGCCCTCCCTTTTCTGGATTTTTAACAAGGCATTTGACAATGTTTCTCATAGTTCTTCTGCCAGTGTATTGGAGATAATCGGATTCATCTTTGAGGCCAGTTCTTTCCCATGTGTTCCACGGCATCGTGCCAAAAATACTTGTTAATGCTCAGCTGGCTTGGCCGATAGTCTTCAAGCGGAGTGTGCATCCTTTCTGGTGCGACACTGACGGTTTGGGCGTATGCCGACAATGAGGATGTTGGTTGTTCTTCGCCTTACTGAAGAGTGCCCATCGTTAAATTCGGAGTTAGAGACAACAATCTGCATAGTAGTGTAATCCAGACACGCTACAAAGCGCCGCGGAATAACACTGTAGACTTGGTGGTACCAGCAGAGATGGTGCTTCGAGAATGAAATCACGGGGAGACGGCCTCGCTCTGAATCCACTTGTGCAGGCGCGGCGCGTCAATCGGCTTCTTCGGCTGCCGCCATTATAAGAGACAGATGGCGCGGCCGCCCATTGACAGGCCGTCCGTCACGTCATAACGAACAGGCGCCGTCCCTCACGGCTGGGAATTAGCGCCGGCCACGCCTTCCCTCGTCACCGACTCGGCGCTGCCGCCCCCAGGTCGATGACATTTCGGTTTTTACTCCATTCGTTAGCCGACCGCTGCGATGCCAAATGGAGCGATCGCTTCCATAAATATCAACACTTGGCGCCGTGTATGCGCGACATGTTGGTAGCCTAATGGATGCGGCCCGGCGTCAATGGCAGAGACGTGCAACATAAACCTATTGTTCCGCGCTCCTGTTCTTTGTTTTGGCAGGTCGAAACTACATGCCGATGTTAAACCGACTGCGTGAGCATTTGTAAAGTGCTTTATTGCTTGTAAAATCAGAGCTTGATGTATGCGCTTTCCTTTGTGGACCTCCGAACGAGGTCACGCTGCACTGCTGACGATGAAGCAGTGGCCGAACGCAACAGCTGCTGCTTCCCGGGGTGTTGGCGGCCGCATCCACACACCAGCTGTATCCCACCACATTCTTATGGAATCAGAAAACTTTCCTATCTGTTTATGTGATAAATGGAAATTGTTTCAACAAAAAGAGTTTACAGATTAACAATCCGTACATGTACGTCTACATTCCATAAGCTAACATCTAACAGTAGATATAAATAAGAGCAACCATGGTGTTGGTGTTGTTCCTTCAAGTTAAAAATTTCATTTGTAACAAACGATCAATATTACTCTATTATATTATTAGGTTAGAGAGTACAGACAAAATCTGAACAAAAAAAAATGATTTTATGTCTCATAATGTAGGTCAAAACGTCTATAGTATTGCAGCTTCATTTATAAATTACAAACCCAAAATATGTGTCTCACGAAAACTGATAGTCATTGTTCTGCTGCCCTACTTAAAGGTACCTTGCTTTTACGGACGTATCCTATATGCTACACAAAGAAGGATGTCTTCAGACAAACTTTCAACGAAAAAAATGAATTCCTTGTAGCTGTCAGAAAAAAACGATGTCTCAGACCAAGAAAAGATTCATTTGCACAATTATTCAAAGTACACGGTCTGGAAAAAATATGTAAACACCGCTATAAATTCATTTTTGAACATAAGTGCAGATGTTAACCAGGTCTGAATGTTATACTGCTGAATTTGACCACGAACGGCAGTTGTGCAATGTCCTCATTACGTTGCAAGTGTCAATCGTGGTAAGAACAGTGTTCTGTGTAGTTCAAAAATGGTTCAAATTGCTCTGAGCACTATGGGACTTAACATCTGAGGTCATGAGCCCCTAGACTTAGAACCACTTAAACCTAACTAACCTAAGGACATCATACACATCTATGTCAGAGGCAGGATTCGAACCAGCGACCGCAGCAGCAGCGCGGTTCCGGACTGAAGTGCCTAGAACCGATCGGCCACAATGACCGGGTCTGTGTAGTTATGAGTGCATTATGTCGGAGCTAAGTGACATCTAAAGAGGGAAAATAGTTAGTGCTCGTGTGGTGGCTGCTTCCGTAAGTCGAAGTACTTGGTGTTTTAAGCAGCAGTATCTCGAAGATATACACTGAAGCGCCAAAGAAACAGGTTTAGGGGTGCGTATCCAAATACACAGACATGTAAAGGGCAGAATATAGCCCTGCTGTCGGCAACGCATTTACAAGACAAGTGTCTGGCACATTTGCTACATCGGTTGCTGCTGCTACAATGGCAGGTTATCAAGATATAAGTGAGTTTGAACGTGGTGCTATAGTCGGCACACGAGCTTTGGGACACTCAATTTCCGAGGTAGCGATGAAGTGGAGAATTTCCCGTATGACCATTTCACGGGTGTACGGTGAACATCAGGAATCCGGTAAAACATCAGATCGGCGACATCGCTGCAGCCGGAAAAAGATCCTGCAGGAAGGGCACCACCCGCCGTTGTGGCCAAGCGGTTCTAGGTGCTTCAGTCTAGAACCGCGCGACAGCTACGGTCGCAGGTTCGAATCCTGCCTCGGGCATGGATTTGTGTGATATCCTTAGGTTAGTTAGGGTTAAGTAGTTCTAAGTTCTAGGGGACTGATGATCTCAGATGTTAAGTGCCATAGTGCTTAGAGCCAATTGAACCAGTTAAAAAAAAAGAACGGTGCCAACAACGGCTGAAGAGAATTGTTCAACGTGACAGAAGAGCAACGCTGCCGCAAATTGCTGCTAGATTATCAAAAAGTGTCAGCGTGCGAACCATCCAACGAAACATCATCGATTTCGGAGCCGAAGGCCCACTCGCGTTCCCTTGACGACAGCACGACACAAAGCTTAACGCCTCGCCTGGGCCCGTCAACACCGACATTGGACTATTGAAAACTGGAAACTTTTTGCCTAGTCGGACGAGTCTCGTTTCAAATTGTTTCGAGCGGACAGACATGTACGGTTATGGGGACTGCATCATGAGTCCACAAACCCTGCATTTCAGGAGGGGACTGTTGAAGCTGGTGGAGGTTCTGTAATGGTGTGGGAAGTGTGCAGTTGGAGTGATATGGGAGCCCTGATAGTTCCAGATACGACTCTGACAGGTGACAGGTACGTAAGAATCCTTTGTGATCACCCGCAACCATTCATTTTTATTTCGCATTCCGACGAACTTGGACAATTCCAGCAGGGCAGCGTGACACCTCTCTCCCCCCCCTCCCCCCCCCCCCCACCACCGCCCGCCGTCATGTTCAGAATTGCCAAACAGTGGGTGCAGGAACCGTATTCTGAGTTTCATGTATGGGATGCCTCGCTGTTCAGAAGAGATCTCGACACGCTCGTACTCGAATTGATTTATGGACACCACTGCAGGGTTCAAGGTGTCGTTTCCCTCCAGCACTACTTCAGACAGTCGAATCCATGCCACGTCAGGTTTAAGTAATTCTGCGTGCTCGCGGGGCCCTACACTATATTAGGCTCTTCAGTGTGTATCGCATCCAACGAAAGCGGAAAGAACGTCATCTGCTAAGTGACAACGCGGACGAAAATTTGTGTGTTGAGTGATGGTGACGGTCACTGAAGTGCATAGTGACGCAAAATAAGACGAGGACAGCTGGAAGAGTCACTGCAGAACTGGACCTCGCTTTCGCGAACCCTGTCAACATTGGAACCACACGATGGGAGCTGCATAAGCAGGGAATCGTGAGGCGAACTGGAATTTCAAAACCACTCACCAGTGATGCAAATGCCCGTAACAGAGAAACGTGGTGCCGAATCCGTAAAACCTGGGCTATGAAGCAATGGAACGTAGTAAACTGGTCGGGTAAGTCTTGTTGCATACTGTTTCTAACTTCTTCGAGTTTACATCCCAGGAATGAAACATTGCGGAGATTTGGTGATGATTTTGGCAGCCAAATCGGTGTATTCCATGGGCCCCATGTTTACTCAACAAGGTTGCATTACTTCTAAGGATTATGTGACTATTTTCGCTGAACAGGACCATTCAATGGTGCACTGATTGCTTCTCAATAGTGATGCTGTGTTCAGAGATGACAGAGCCGCTGTTCACACAGCTCGCATAGTCCAGGACTGGTTTTGTGAGGACGAATTGTCGCATCTTCCCTGACCACCATGGCCACCAGATCTCAATATTATTGTCCCTCTGTTGTCTACTTTGTAGAGCAGAGTTATTGATCGCTGTACCTCTCCCTCATAGTTACCTGAATTTCCCACTATTTTACAGGAAGGACCTGTATTTGTCCATTCAATTAAAGAATGAAAGATGTTTTGATTACCAACGGTTTTCCTACGGCGTATTAGTCATGGTAGTGTGTTGTGTTTTTGGTGTTTCCAACCCCTGCATATTACCCAGTGGAGCAGAAACACTAGCAAAGTGACTGATGAAGATTAAGCGACGTTGAACCTGTTTTATCAGGAGAAGTAATCAAATACTGAGACAACAACAGAATAATGAAGAGACGAAAAGGATAACGAAGTGTGAAAGTGTTGAATGAAGAATTAGGACAGTGTAAGCTGAAATTGTACGAAGACTTTTATTTACACAATGCCTACAGCCATGTGAGGACAAGGGGACATTACTGTAATGGAAGTCGATTATGGGACAGGCAGCCTGCAAAAAGGAGGAAGGAATCCAATTGAGGACTGAAGCAACTAGTAATGTTAATAATGGCAGAACACCGATTTTTGAAAATTGGTTGCGAGAAATGGTCAGTATGGGTGCTTCAAAGTTTAAAAACGAAATCAGAAAGTAAGGAGTCAAGTATGGAGCCTCAGCTTATTTCTGGCTGTAGACAGACTCGTCTGTAGCCTTACCACAGTAACCAATACGGCATTAGAGAAAAGCCAGAACACCCGAATGCGGACGCCTGTGAAAGTGAGTCCTATTGCTCCCAAATAAGAGTCCAGTACCGCAACCAGTCTGCCAGTTCACTTGAAAAGTGAGGGAAGACGCTCTAGTTCCTGTGTAACTTGTTGAAATCCTCGAACCGCGAGAGTATGGGCTCGTAATGTTTCGAATGTACATAAATGAGGTGATGTTGATGTTTAGAAGAAGTGTGAGCCTACCTTGTGGAGGATGGCGCACCAGCACGTCGTTGGCCCTGGGATCGCTCTCGCCAATCTCCGCTGCAGGTCTGTAGCTCTGCGCGGGAGGCACCTCACGGCGCTCTGTCAACAAAAACAACAGTCACTGAATTAAAGGGAGGGAAACTCGCACACCAAGCCATGAAAACACCATAATTATTTCAACTGTGGAAGGTCTGACGAAACATAATCGAACGTGTGAGAGACTCCGGGAGACGGCAATTTTTCTTTGTTTGTTTGTTTATTTTTTTTGTATTGCACGTAATTAGAATCGCACATCGTTCGGTGTAGTCCATTTTGTATTTTATACCGTTGCAAAATACACATTGCATTTTATAAGTAATAAAAATTACTTGATTACGCAGCATTAACCTTTTTATGTAATCAAAGAAATTATTTTTGATGCAAGTAATTTACATAAAAAGTACTTGAAAAATCTGTGTAATTATTGTTGTTATTTGTACTCAATATAACGCTTTTCATCATGACCAAAGGCAAGACTTTCATGTTATTACTGATTATTACGAAAGTTTGTAAGCGTATTGTCATACCGCTGGCTTAGTTGTGGAGTATCTTTGCGGGCAGCCGCCCCTAGCGAGTCGAGCGCGGGACACGGTACTGTTATGTTGTGTAGTGTGTAGATCTGCATGTGAGAGGCTTTTGTTTTAGTATTCAGGTTGAAGTGTAGCTACAAGTGCTGTTACAGTAAAGTGATGAAATATGGAAGTGATTCAGAGCAAAGTGTGTCAAGAAGTAATGAAAAAACGAGCAGTGCCGTCGATAACGTATGTGTGTATCCTCTCGTTGCGTGTCGCACAGCATCGATCATCCGCACCGTGTTCGGTCTCCCAGAACGAACCAATGTGATTTAGTAAAAATTAGTTACCATAAAAGAATGCAGTCAAGTGCCAGTGTCTTGTAGCGAGCGTGAGAACGTGCGTTCGGTCATCTCGTTCCGCATCATCAACAATCAGCCGCGCCGCGACGGTTACGCGCACGCTCGTACAAGTGTGAACAGAGAACTGAAAAATTAGCTCTACGAACAGTGTTATATCATTACTAGTGTCAAGGAGGACTATTACCAGACATCTGTATGTGTGACGAGCGTAAGAGCTTTCGTTCGATCATTCGGCTTCCGCATCATCAACAATCACCCGCGTCGTGTCGGTTACGCGTACGCTCGTCTGAATGATATTGTGAACAGATAAACATCAAGATTGTTAATTGGGATGAACATTTACGATTTAGAGTGTAATCAGTGCAACCTGGGGTTTCCATATCGTCTCAGAATATAGATGTTCATATCAGACATAGAACAGTGTTGTGGTATAACGTTGAGTGGCTCCCCTAAACCCGTTTGCATATTACAATAGATAATTTCAGGCAAGCTAACAGCAGTGTGGGGCAGGACAATACGACCACCGCGGGATTATCAGGTACGCGGTGAGGACAGGGCGCACGGTCAAGAAAAGCAGAAACGACAACCAGTTTAAGGGTCCCTCCCCCACCCATTGTACCCCCGGGCGTGTTACAAGTTGTTTGTGAATAATACACTAAAGAGCCAAAGAAACTGGGACACCTGCCTAGTATTGTGTAGGGCCCCCCGCGAGCACGCAGAGATGCAGCAACACCACATGGTATGGACTCGACTAATGTCTGAAGTAGTGCTGGAGGGAACTGACACCATGAATCCAGCAGGGCTCCTCATAAATCCGTAAGAGTACGAGGGAGTCGAAATCTCTTCTGAACAGCATGTTGCAATACATCCCAGATATGCTCAATAATGTTCATGTCTGGGGAGACTGGTGTCGAGCGACAAGTGTTCCTGGAATGACTCTGTAGCAATTCTGAACGTGCGGGGTGTCGCATTCTCCTGCTGGAATTGCCCAAGTCTGTCGGACATAATAGGTGGAGGTGATCAGACAGGATTCTTACGTACGTGTCACCTGCCACAATCGTATCTAGACCTATTAGGGGTCCCATATCACTCCAACTACACACGCCCCACACCATTACAGATCCTCAATAACCCTGAACAGTCTCCAGCACACAGGCAGGGTCCATGGGTTCGTGAGATTGTTTCCATCCCTGTACACGTCCATCCGCTCGATACTATTTGAAACGAGACTCGTCCGACGAGGCAACATGTTTCCAGTCGTCTACAGTCCAATGTCGTTGTTGACGGGACCAGGCGAGGCATTAAGGTTTGTGTCGTGCAGTCATCCACGGTACACGAGTGATACTTCGTCTCCGAAAGACCATATGGACCATGTTTTGTTAAATGGTTCCCAAGCTAACGCACCGAGCACTGAAATCTGCAGCAATTTGCGGAAGGGTTGCACTTCTACGGGGTAATTTTCTCATTATTTTCACGTGAGAAGGGTATTGGGCGCTACGTTCTTTCACCCTCCAAAGCTGTTGGTTTCTTTATTACATTTCATTTAATGTTAAATACTGTTACAGCCGAGCCGGCCGCTGTGGCCGAGCGGTTCAGTCCGGAACCGCGCGACCGCTACGGTAGCAGGTTAGAATCCTGCCTCGGGCATGGTTGTGTGTGATGTCCTTATGTTAGTTAGGTTTAAGTAGTTCTAAGTCTAGGGGACTGATGACCTCAGATGATCAGTCCCATTGTGGTTAGAGCCATTTGAACACTTTTTTTTTCGTTACAGCTGACCTTAACTTTCTGTCGCACAATGTTGCATTACTTTTTCTTTTTTGTTTATAAACTTAAATTACTTTATGCCTTGCCACCTCTCAGGAGCGACGGACCTCACATAATAAAGATGCCTGGAAGTGAACGTTAGTGCTTCAATGGTTGAGAGCTGATTTTGAATGGATTATACGATTGGTTTCCTGATGGTCTCTATGTGCAGTTACTGCTGGAAATTCCTGTTCTTTGCCGGTATAGGTCCTTCAAGGATTAACTGTAGGCATCAAATTTTTAGGATTTGGAGCGGTGTGAGATTGCTGCCACAGATAATCAACCAGGAGAAGTAAACATATAAGATTGACGACAAGATCGTTTTTCGGTAGAGGTCTAGTTAGGCACACAAGTTCGGATGTTGGGCTGACAGCAGTGAAGCAGTTGCATTTTCCCTGTACATAATCCTTGGAGAAAGGTGTCCAGTTCAATATCACTTGCACGTATTTCATCTGATTTGACAAAGGGAATCCAATGTTTTTCAGTGTGAGACGATCATTGAGTCCGAGCTGACCGCTAGTAAAGGTAATGGTATGCGTCTTCTCCACATTCAGGGTAATTCAGTTGGCCGCTGACCACAACTAAACAAGTGTAAGCTGCTGTTGGAGACCCCATACCACTGAATCGGCTCTGCGGCTGCTGGTAATGATGACTGCATCGCCCGCGAATTGCACAAGAACGACTTGCGGAAGTAACGGCGTAAGACACTTATCGCATATGCAAGCAAAGCGAGGTAACGTCCGATAGATATGCAACGCTCTTAACGTACAGGTAACGCAGTTACGAACTTACCGATCAATGTTGCTGTAAAGCTACTGTGGTCTAAACTTGCTCATGGCAGTTTTACAACTCGAGTCCTTCTTCCAAAACACGAACAGTGCAATCTGTAGTCGTAGAATTTTGCACAAGAGAAATGACGGCGTAGTATCGAGAAACTGACAACGAGGGAGATACACAACAGTTTAGACATAGAGTACATTAACGAGCTTCCGAAATGTCTTCCCGGCCTTCGTGCCGACCGTAAAAAAAGTGCCGTAAATAAAGCCGCGCAGCGCTCTTCTGTCCGTGCGATCGCGAGGACCAGGCAGAGCGGGCTGCGCGGCCGGGACGGGTCGGTACTGCAGTTTACGGCAGCTTAAGAGCCCGTAACGCTGCCGCCCCACGTAAAGTTGCCGTATTAAAAAAACGTCCGGCTACCAGGAGCCAGGATGCGTATTTTCGCTGTTTCTGTAAAGCTGAAGTTAGTTTATCCTCATAAATTTCCAGCTGCAACTTGGACAGGACTATAGCGTCGCCATAAAAAATTGTACCGTTAGCGGCGGCAATGGAAATTACGTGCTCTGTTGCGCGTGCTGGAGTTCCCGAGCCGACAATCACGGAACGGCAGAGTTACACGATACGCGAGGTATTCGTGTTAACTCGCAAACTAACGTGTTCAACGGGACCACATGAGGGCGATTACAGCAGTACATTCACTGCAGAGTGGGTCAAGAAAATTACACTGCCAGAAGAAGAATTATAATACCCACTGAGAGTTTCCAAGTTTATTATAAATCAATACATACTGACTATCTCGGTTACGGCGAATGCCGCGCCGGCCGGAGTGGCCGAGCGGTTCTAGGCGCTACAGTCTGGAACCGCGCGGCCGCTTCGGTCGCAGGTTCGAATTCTGCCTCGGGCATGGATATGTGTGATGTCCTTAGGTTAGTTAGGTTTACGTAGTTCTAAGTTCTAGTGGACTGATGACCTCAGCAGTTAAGTCCCATAGTGCTCAGAGCCATTTTTTGACGAATGCCCCGATGGCTTTTTCGAGCATGTGCTCCGTCTCTAATGCTCTCGTTGTCAACGGGGCGTTAAACATCAATCTACTCCTCCTCCTCCTTTTCCGTATGGACTATCAACCTCTACATCAAAACTCCGTAAGCCACGTGATGGCGTGTGGTGGAGGATACATCATGTACCAATAACTAGCACAGCCTTTCCTGTTGCACTCGCGATTAGCTCGTAGGAAGAATGATTAGTAAAAACTTTCTAAAGCTAAGATCGCATAAACATTTCTCTATTTACAACGATCGGTTTCTACAGAATTTGCTGTCATCAGATCTTAAGAAATTTTTGTTATAAAACGTGTTCATTTTCAGTTGGAACCTCAGACTAAGTTGTCGTGTTGGTGGATAAAATACAGCACATTATATAACGGTCATAAACAAAACATTTAAAATTAAAAAGCACCTTGTGCGCTTTGCTGCGTCCATACGTGTAACACTCACAGATGATTATTAATCATAAAAAATCGCAGTGAAACGGATGAAAGTGAAAGCAAAAACGTTCTATAAACATGAGTCCGCAAATTACCCGCCACTTACTTCAGTGTGAAATATTTTCGCAGCTTGTACAAATATATTTAAAATTTTTACTTTTCAATTAAATCCCTTCGCCATTAGGGTCACATTTCACCGGTGGTCTGCCTTAACAAGAAATACAGTACTATTTCAGCGTTATATATGTTAGAATTTACTGTACACTCGTTCCCAGGGCCTGTTCGAAAACATTTTTCCACACATGGGACATCTCATTTGGCATTCCCCCCCTCTCATCTGTATCTCTCTCTGTCTCACCTTTTTCACTTCAACACTTTTACTCTTGTAAAATTTCGTTACTAACTGTGACACGCACTGCATACAAAGCTTGAACTTTCGCGCCCCTCACATCTCGGCGCCCCGAGCAGTCGCTACTTATTCTGTACTTCCTGTGTATAGATCTTATAGTTGTGGTGCCTATGGAGTCCCCTTAGTTTGGCGCCTCAAGCGGCAGCTTGTGTCACTGCCTTTACCTGTTACATGTAAATCGTTGTCCTTGCATTTGGATTCGATACAGGAATCGTCTATGCAGAATGTTATGAATACATTCAAATGGATAATTTTGCTAGCCCTGATATTACCACACGCCGCTCCAGTACTTCAATCTTCTCAAAGAAAGTTCTTCGCCCTTCACTTTTGAGATAATCTCAAGTAGAAAAATTCAGAGGTCCAGTGATTTTGGAATACAGGCCATGATCGAGCTATACATTATGGACAATATTGGCGCGTTTGACGTGGGTGTCCAATAATGTTGTAACGGCACAGGCCTGGCAAAGTGCTCGAAGCTGTAATGAGGACCAAGAGCAGCTATATGCCGACAAAGCATTGGTCCGTCCTCTGACTGCTGGTCAGTGCCCTACTGATTGCTGAAACCTGAAACATTTTGGGACGCATCAAACGTGACATTTGCTGCAGCATCACTGCAACAAACTCGCTTTGGCACTTATAAATCCTGGCCTTCCTGCCAGCTAGGTTATCGAACCGGCGAGCATTGAGTCTGGCACATCCAAGCCCACTATCCTGCGCTAGAGCAATCCCATACGTTCTGCAACGCTACTGCCAGATTTCAAGCTGCATAGGTCGAAATTTCAGCCCAATTAATGCGGACGTAACCGAAAAGTCATATACACTAGTAGTAATTATGGTAGTATTTCGTACAACAATCAGTGGCGACCTGGAATTAAAGACGGGCAGTTATCTCGCAAATGTCTGATTTGTAGACTCAAGCTCATTAGAAAAATTTTTCTTCTGTTGTCGTACATCACCACCTATGTCATTTTTCGCTATTAATTATGATTCGCTGTATAATTGTACTTTCAGAATATCCGTCGTGAAGGCCGTCCTAGATTTACAGCTAGTATAGACACGAACTGAACACCCCCGTACGTAGCTCACAATGGTTAAAAGCTATGTTTTCCACTTTGTTTGTTTCAATTCTGCTGAGTTGGCTAAAAGAGGATGTGGAAGTTATTAAGGTGACATCCAGCTAGGAGACGCCACAAATCGCGAAAGTGTATGCTCGAGTTACCGTCCAGCGTCACAAAGCGAAAGATATATCGTCATGTGTTTTGGAAACCATTACCATAAACGGAAAGTTTAAATGCGTCAAATATGTTTTTACATTGAACACGCTGATGATTTCTTAGAAAGCAATTGGATGGACTAAACAGAATCTTGAAATTCCTAAAACTATTATGTATTGTAAAGCGACAGTGGATAGGAGCGTACTGACAAAGCCATTTCCAACAGACAAGTCACAATGTTGTGCTGAACCACATACACAAAAAGTGCTTTACTGAGAACAATATACGGTGCTCACGACTGACGTGGTTTCCGAAAGCCTTGACTATATCCTGAAAGTCGGATGGCTGTTGTTGGGAGAGAAAAGTCACAACGCCAGTGCGCTAAAACATACTGAGCGAATGCGCATTTCCACAGTTTGAGCAACTACTGGCAACGTACACTGCCTGATGTTTATGATGCCCCACCCAGCCCCATAGCGCGAGCGTGCGATGTTCTTGCTGAAACTTTTGCAAGTAGTGGGTGGGACGAGAAGAGCCCTTAACTTGTCCACCTCGTTCGGCGAAATACTGTTACCTCAGTTTTTCTTATGAAATTACAGCAGGGAACAGGTTCGTGGATCTTTTAGCGTGGTGTGCAGTCAACAAAGCCTCAGACCCTGGATTATTAACCATATGAGAATTATCACTCGAGAGATCCTAAAGCGGACATGAAAATCCATGTTCAAATAAGCTTAAATTGTTGTTATAGAAACTTCAGATCTCTATTAATTATGCACGTGATTATTATGTCCATATCCTTATTAGTTTCGATCCTGGAGCACCAAGATGGAAGGATCTTATGTGGATTATAGTCTACAGCTCTGTTTCCACACTGCTTAACAGTCCAACAAGAACGTAACAATGTGCTCACCATTTTTTGAAATTACGTTTGAAGTATATCAAAGTACGAATACTACTTCATTTCCTAGTTGTCAGTGCATGACTGAAATGACTTGATATTATTCACTCTCCAACAACTGCATTTGATGCAGTGAGACACTTCAGGTAAATTATTTCATTGAATCTACATGCTCAGGATAGTAACGGAAAGACGTAGCGTTGTTGAAAAATATTCTTTCCAGAAATATGCCCATGTTCTTCTAGTGACGCATTTCTGTAATCTTTCTCAGTCTGACTATTTCATTTTTATTAATTTTACAATGTATTTCAGAATCTGACTTCTCTTTCAGGAAGGGATAACTGAACATATAACGTACTCTGTGTTTTTGCATATAATACTTTTAGTCTGTTTTACTGCTCGTTCACTGCATGACAAAAAAAAGTGAAACATTCAGAAAGGGAGAAGGAAAAGATTTTACATTTCATGGGTTTATAGGGTAAGTTACGCTATTGCAACGGTTATAAAATCGAAGCAAATTTACAAAGAACTTAACAATACGAGATCACTTATCATTACGACCTACCACCGCCTCTGCATTTTTCGGTTGGGGAGCGCGTCATATAGCCGTTGTATTCTCTCCATAGGCAAGCTGGCAAATAACTACTGTAAATGATCCTTCATACCCTCGATACTGACTCTGGGACAGATATGACTTCTGAGTGGTGCCATACATCTCCTATTTGGGACACATCTGGGGATCTTACTGGCCACAAAACTACCTCAACATCAAGTAGAGAGTTCATAGAGATACGTCCATATTTGAACATGCTTTGTCCTGTTGAAAAATGACAGCGCTATTCTGTCGCATAGGAGGTATCACATGAAGACCGTTGTGCTGTCATAATTTCCTCAGTCACTACCAGCTATGACCTGAAATCATACCCGATGGCTTCACACACCATGACATCAGCCGTAACACTTCTGTCCTTCTTCAGAATGTTGGACGAGTGGAGCCTCTCCCAAGGTTCCGGGCCTATTTGGCGAGGATCGTCATCCAACGTAGTGCAGTCTGCTATTTGACACTGAAAACAATACGACGCCATTCACCTGTATTCCACGGCTCCCAGGCGGTGCACCACTCAAGACGCTGCTGTTTGTGTTGTGGTGTTAACGGCTGTCTACGCATGGGACTGTAATTCCATAGTCTGGATGCTGCTCGTCTCCGACCAATGGCGCGGGACGATATAGGATGTTGCAGGGTTCGGTTCATTACTTGTTCATGGATGACAGCCGTGTACAGCAATGGCTTACGATGTACTTGGTGCAAATTACGGTCATTTCCCCTTATGGTGGTCAGTCACCGTTGTTCCCATGTAGTCCAATTACAGGTCACAATTACATGCAAATGACTCTCAAATCTGCGTATTGCACGATTCGACCAGCCGGCCAAATGCGGAATAAAAATGAGGCTCCTGTCAATCACTTTCGGCAGCTGGTAACGCTGTCTGACTTGAGATCGTGGCATCTCCGTGATCTTATGTGTGATCTGTCAACATCTGACAGTACGCAACCCCCCTTTCTATGGCCTACTACCAGGCCTAATAGGTAATCACAATCATCACTAGAGCACTATGGTGGGCGTTCACCTGTCAGTGAGGTTTCCGTCTCTAATCATGTACATATACGCCAGAGGTGCGTACGTGTATCATAACATACAGTTTGTAGAAGTGGAGTACGTGAATCAGAAGCTGAAGGACGGAAGGGAAACAGGAAAATTGGGTTTAACGTCTCGTCGAAATCTGTGTCATGAGAGACGGATCACAAGCTCGGATTGTGTCAAGGAAAGGGAAGGAAATCGGCCGTGCCTCCTCACTCCCGTCATTTGCCTGGAGATATTTAGGGAAATCACGGAAAACGAAGTCTGGATGGCCAGACGCGCATTTGATGATGATGATGTTTGGTTTGCGGGGCGCTCAAATGCGATGTCATCAGCGCCCGTACAAAGTCCCAATTTTTACACGGTCCATTTTTTTTACAATCTAGTCACTGTCACAAATGATGATGATGATGAAATGATGAGGACAACACCCAATACCAGGGCACAGAAAATCCCCAACCCGGCCGGGAATCGAACCCGGGACACCATGAACGCGCGTTTGAACCGTCGTCCTCCCGAATGCGAGTCCAGTTTGCTAACCACTGCGCCAACTCACTCAGTAATCACAAGCTGCGAAAAATGCATTAAAACACCACAACTGCAATAGATTGAGAGTGTGAATTGCCTTCAATCCATATATGGCCCAAAGGAAATTTTTGACACTTGGAAGGTGAAAATCTGTTATTTAAAAACAAGTTTTCCGATACAGAGTGTCATCTTCCTTTAATTTCTCCGTCCCGACAGGTTTTCCATGATCTGGACATGCCACAAGGTTGAAATGAAATGCCTCTGAGCACTATGGGACTTAACATCTGAGGTCATCAGTCCCCTAGAACTTAGAACTACTGAAACCTAACTAACCTAAGGACATCACACATATCCATGCCCGAGGCAGAATTCGAACCTGCGACCGTAGCGCACGACACAAGGGTTGCTATGCATTTCAAAAGTGAAATTTTTCGTTTCCTCCAAGTTCCAAAAAAAATCAATGAAAACAACAAAGAAACATAATAGTACAATGTATCTAATTTTTCTGCTTACTTACTAAAAGAGGATACTATATTGAGGGGAAAAGATAAAACACGGTGTAGTAGAGGGAACTTCTTAAAACAGTATTTGGGTCAAAATACAAATCAGAAGTATGTTGGGGGCGTGGAACATCGAGGACGTATGAAACACATACTAAACGTTTCGTGTCAAATGCAAATCTTGTTAAGAGTATTTCTGCACACCTGCAAGGAAACGCCCTCTAAGTGCCTGGGTAGTGAATTACAAATGAAACACAAAATTGTATTATCGTGCGTCCCTGCAACACCGTTTTAAGCAGAGATGATACCATATCTGGACGAGACGGCAATACAAACTGACGTAACATTCATACGTTAATATGATTGTCACTACTTATCAACAACTTGAAAATTAACCCGCAAAGGTTAAGTCTGTATTTTCTTTACTAGAATGAATTAATAACAGGGAAATGAACCGATGAAGTAGTCACTATTATTTCTTACCTCATAACTATAGTGGAAGTTACATGTAATTGTAAAGGAAAAAACTATATTTTCTTGCTGTGTTTTCAGGTTTATAGCTTATTTGTGATACTAATTATGGAAATTGAAATCATAAACTGCATGTCCAGTATTATAGTAGTACCTGAGCACAGATGTGTGAACACATAACATACGATACTGATCTGTATCTCTATAAAAATCAGTTCACAAAGTGCATGTAATACGCACATCTTCCTCTGTGTTTGTAAAGCAGAAGCTTCACTTTCAAATGTAGGAGCTACGCCAACATTCAGAGCTGTGCAGTTATGTAATATGCTCCGTAAAAGAGATGGACTTATGATACGGTTAGAAAGAAAAGCTGTAGTCATCTGAAAGATTGATTTGAACAGTGCATTCCTTTCATAGGTTAACCCTATAGGATGTGACATGTCTTTGCCTCTCTCCAACCAGCGAGTTTTCGGAAACTATCCAGTTCATGAATAAACGGTGTTTGCAGAAGCAGGCAGATGTATGTAATGAGGTAAGTGACATCTGTTCTTTTTGACCCTGCAGCCACTATGAATCCAGACACAAAGGAATGAGAGACATTAGCTGCCAGTGGGGATTGATTTATATCAATGGGGCAAGTTGAAAGTTTATACCAGACCGGGATTCGAGCCCAGGTGTTCTACCTACAAGGCAGATGCGGTTACCACTATTCCATCCGCACACAGTGGTCAGTCTCGATTGATAGTGGCTGCAGGCACTACATGTATTAAGGAGATGACGATCAATCATCCCTTCAGTGGAGATGCACACCAAACTTGAACTAGGCGAGATAACGCAAGTAAAGAGGCAGGAACACTACATCAGTAGTGTGTGGTGTAAGTTGAGAATCTGAGTCTGACGAGAGGCATGCTAGGGTAGTCCGCGGGGTCGTGGAGGCCACTGTGTCTGGATGGCGTGATAGACAGTGCTTTTGCCTAGTAGGCAGGAGACTCGGTTTCGACTTGCCCCTTTGATATAATTCAATGAAGCAGTTAATGTCTTTATTTCCTTCGTATCTTGATGTATGATACCTGCGTAGTGAAATAAATAAATTACACTTGTTATGAATCATATTAAAAGTATATTACCAATGGAGTCATCGGAATCATCAGTGCCGTCGCAACCGAAGGTGTTCCGTCATCGGTTCAAGAAAATTATTTGGTTGCATAAGTTTCACTGATTTCGGTTAGTATATCTCTTAAGAATCCTTCAGAAAGGCTTGTAATTCGTTGTCACTGCCAAACTGATCGGTGTAGACGACTTGATAAATCATTACGTCTAGTAAATGTTTCAGATTCTTAACGGGAACAAGGCGATTTCGTGTTTACTGAGAAATAAAAGAGGTTGTGGTCTTCAGTCCAGAGACTGGTTTGATGCAGCTCTCCATGCTACTCTATCCTGTGCAAGCTTCATCGCCGAGTAACTACTGCAACCTACGTCCTTCTGAATCTGCTTAGTGTATTCATCTCTTGGTCTCCCTCTATGATTTTTAGCCTCCACGTTTCCCTTCGTCACTAAATTGGTGATACCTTGATGCCGCAGAAAGTGTCCTACAAACCGATCTCTTCTTCTAGTCAATTTGTGCCACAAATTCCTCTTCTCCCCAATTCTATTCAGCACCTCTTCATTACTTGCGTGATCTACCCATCTAATCTTCAGCATTCTTCTGTATGCAACTTGTAATTCGTTGTCACTGCCAAACTGATCGGTGTACACGACTTGATAAATCACCACGTCGAGTAAATGTTTCAGATTCTTAACGGGAACAAGGCGATTTCGTGTTCACGAAGAAATAAAAGAAGTATGTAAAATCTTGCCATTTTTGCTTGAACTCATTCAATACTTTAGAGTATGTTAATTACTGTTACGATAGAACAACGTGTAAGGAGTCATGTGCAAGTGTTGGATGCAACCAATAACTGTGATACACTTTTATAATCTTCAGTGAGATGGATATTGTCGCCTGCAGAACCAAATGTAAAGTAAATTATCGTTTAGTAAGGAGAAATCTTGTTGTACCCCAGAAGACGAAATCTCTTTTTTGTCCTCACAGTTACCTCTGCACATCTAATATTCTCCTTTTAACTTCTTTCCTATTGTTTTTTATTTTATTGTGTTTGTTTATTTATTTGTCTGTAAGTAACAAAGGATGGTATTCCAGTCTGTTTTCAGGAGCCGAAGTCGAGAATGACTAAGTCATCAGTGTATCCATCTGTGTCACCAAATTAGCCATACCTCAAGACTTGTTTCTAGAGGCAGAGCGTCTGTTCGAGGTTTGCTACTCGTTTGTGGCAACCTTAAGTATTATACTGGCGTTGCAGCTACAGGTTGATCAGAATACAATAGACAGGCAAGCAACAATGGTGTCTCATTAGTGTCGTGATGTACTTGCATAGTAAAGCGGTACTCAACGTGATATTTTACTCAATAATTTTTAACTTCCTGACGGCTGTAATCCAGAACACTGTTAAGGAACGGTTTCTTAACTTAATTTAATAGCCGCGCGGAGTAGCCTCTCAGTCTGGGGCGCCTTGTCACGGCCTGCGCGGCTCCCCCCGTCGGAGGTTCGAGTCCTCCCTCGGGCATGGGTGTGTGTGTCTGTGTGTGTGTGTGTGTGTGTTGTCCTTAGCGTATGTTAGTTTGAGTTACTTTAAGTAGTGCGTAAGCTTAGGGATCGATGACCTCAGCAGTTTGGTTCATAAGACCTTACCAGAAATTTCCAAAATTTTCTTAATTTAAAATAAATTATAGTATTGACTTTTCACCTTCTGTGTGGATAACAGCTGAATTTATTTCAACAGTTACACTCTTTATGATGCAAAAATTAACAGAAATGTCCGTTGAAAATATACTCTTCTGGTCAAAACAAGAACAGCATTGACTGGCGACTCCATGTTGTCTTGTGCACTACGACCAGATAACAGGTATACTTGAAAAAAGAGACAGCATTGGTCGTGTATTTTTTACTATCGCAAAATCGATTTTCTGTCACTGAGTGATCATCTTCAGTGCTATATTGTATAACTTAAATTAGGATGCACTGTTGTCACTAAGCTTACGGCAATCACATAGACTGAGCTCTATGATCACATAGACTGAGCTCAGTCTATGTGATTGCCGTAAGCTTAGTGACAACAGTGCATCCTAATTTAAGTTATACAATATAGCACTGAAGATGGTCACTCAGTGACAGAAAATCGATTTTGCGATAGTAAAAAATATACGACCAATGCTGTCTCTTTTTTCAAGAACAGCATTTCTAGGATTGAAAGTAGGGATGGTTACGGAATGCCCAGGAAGAATTTACTGAATCGATCGATATTTGTTTCGAATGAATTGTTTTTGGATTTTTAAGTCGATAGGGAGCAGATTGAAGACATTTCATCTCTAGAAGCGGAGTGCGGGGTGGTAGAAGAGTTTAATAATGGTTAAACGAGAGATGCTAAAAATATACCGGTAACTCGTTTCTTCCCTGGTGAAGAGTAGTAATTTTCTACAGTGAATAACTAGACAATGAAAGAAGCAAATAATCCCAATAAATATACGTCTAGAATCCAGTCGTTTCCTCGATACGACGCATTACGACTGAGTTCGTTAATATCTTATAACAAACTCCCTGATGATCCAAAGAGCAGGTATCGACTTGAGAAACAACACATTGCAACAAGTTTTCCATCTGACTGCCGTTCATTTGAAGACACGTTTCAGCGTGACTGCTCATCGTTACCCGTACAGGTTCAAACATTCCCACGGGTGTTCAGGATGCTTTTGCGACGTACGCAAAATGTGCTTCTGGAGTTCATCGAAACTATCAACAGGATTGGAATACACAAAAGCCCTTATATATATCCCCACACAAGACCTAAGCAGCTCGTCAGGGGATCTACGACGCCATCGTAGTAACGAGCCACGACCGACACACTTGTTGTTGAAGATTCGTGTTTCGTATTCGCAAACAGCCACAGGAAACTATGATTGCACCACACATTCATTCTTTCACATTATCGAAATAGTGGATTACCTTGCGCAGAAGGCAATACAGGTAAACACTGGCAGTGAGTAGGTCAGGTAACCAAACTTGCGATATAGGGAAAATCATTGGTTTCTGTATCTGTGTACATTTCCCTGTTTCATTGTCCTCCATAACTTATAATAATTAAACAGCCTGTATAATGATCATTGAATATTTGTGGCAGACAGGGATTCCAACACAGATTTCTTTCTTATCGCGAGCTGTCGCCTTCAACATTAGTCTAACTGGGCACACCTCAAGATATGCCACATAGATATACCACAGCTCCATAACATAACAATGCTGGAAATGGAGAGTTTATTGTATGTATTTGCAGTTTATAGTTATGGAAATCAGTGGTCGGGTTTTAATGCGGAAACCGTTATAAAATTAAGAGTTTTGCAATGAGGAGTGATGAGATCCTTCTTCGCAAATACCAGCAGAGACAGAAAAAAAAACGAAAAAAATGGATAAGAGACAACTTCAGGGCAATCATGAAGATGAAATGGAGGTGGAAAGGACAGCAGGCATTGCATACTAATACATTTAGACCTGAGAACGTAAAAAAAAACATTGTGACTGTTGTTGTGGTCTCCAGTTCCAAATTTGGAGTGATGCGGCTCTCGACACTAGTCTATCCTGTGCAAGCTTCTCCATCTCTGAGTAACTACTGCATCCTTCGTCCATTTGAACCTGTACACTGTATTAATATCCCGAACTCCTCCTCAAATTTTACCGCCCATACTTCCCAACATCACCAAACTGACGATTCCTTGATAACTTATAACCGAAAAGTTCCTTTAGTGGAGATTCATAGAAATTTACTTCGTCCCCGGTTAGTTAGTTAATCAGTTACATCGAAATGATCTGCAACGAGTTAGCTTACTGGATATGTATACTTGATCAGTATTAACGTTAATGAATTTATTTTTATAGTCCTTTCTTTAATATAAATTTGTCCATGGAAAAGAAGACGTTTTCCAAGAGAAATGGTTTTAAGTTAGTTTTATAACTTGCTTTGCTACCTGTCAGTCATTTTATATTATTACAAAATGATCAGAACATTTTATTACTGCATGTTGAACACTGCCAACTTTAATAATGGGTAACAGAGATCAGTGTTTCCTCCACTGTTGTAGGAATGGACATCAATGTTCTTCTCAAATTGTGTGTTTCATCAGCGAATACATGTAGTGCGATGGTGCAGTTAAAGTGCCCAACTTCTTGAAAAGGTACCTACATGATGAAGTTGTGTCAACACGCTTTTAATCAGCCCTTTTGTTCCAAGTGATGAGTTGTCACAGAAAATTAAACCATATGATGTTATTGAGTGGAAACATGCAAAATATGTCAGAAGGTCGAATCGTTTGTTTCCAAGACCAGCAATTGTACGAAGAGCAAAAGTAAGTGGACTTAATTGTTTGAGCTCAATCGTATGCTTGTTCCAGTTGAATTTGTCATCAATACGTGTACCTGAAAGTTTGGAGAATTCTGACCTGTTTATTGACTCCTGTTCATGAGCTACATGAAGCGATGGTATGACTATTTGCTGTACAGATCTGATGATACATTGTTTTTCTCAAAATTTAGCGAGGGATCATTTCCGTTTCAGTACTTCCTCATTAGTTACTCGACCTAACCCCATCTGAACATCAGCATTATTCTGTACTGCCATCTTTCCGAAGCCTCTGAAATGCATATCGTCCACGTTTCACTTCCCTACAAGAGCACATTCTAAACAAATACCTTCAAAAAGACTTTATAATATTTAAATTTTGGTACGATATTAACAAATTCCCATTTTTCAGAAATTCTTTTCATTTTATTGCCAGTCTGCAAGTTATGGTCTCTCTTTGTTGGTCATCATCAGTCATTTTGCTACTCAAATGACAAAATCATGCACTACTTTCAGCGTCTTATTTCCTAATGTAACCCTATCAGCTTCATTTGATTTAATTCAACTACATTCCATTACTTGTTTCGTTTTTTGTCGTTTGGTCGTTTTTTATTTCACGAAATGTGTAGTGTCGCAAGTCAAAGTGAAGGTAGACCAAAAACATGAACGCCACATGCAAAAATATCTGAATGTCGACAACACTCCCAATGTACGTGGAAATCAGATAAAATCCAACCATTAACGTTAGAAATGAATGAAACGACACGCGTGTAGTAAAATAAATAAGCATTTTTAATATTTTCTAAAACTGTTTGAAACACCTTAAATACTTGTACAGTAGCTACGGACGCTGCTGCCACACAATTGAAGACATTAACGGTGTGTAATACAGCGTCTTTCGCTCTGCGCCTCTCCTTTTGCGTGCAGTTTCCTCCTCGAGTAACTATGTCATTTCAGTAGGGCGGCACGCGACCGGAATGTCCGTATCGGCGGGAGTTAATTTCGCATACAATCACGGGCAGGGGTGCGCTGTTTAAGCCTGTCACGCAGATTGATTCCCCCCAACATTAGGGCCGCGGCGTGGCGTGCGTCCCGTCTGGTTTGTTTGGTCGCCGCGCCACGCCGCGTCGGTCGATAGCAGTGGCGTGCAACGGGGGCGTTACGGCCGGCCGCCGGGTCCTCCACTTCGACAGCTGCGGCCACGGAAGAGGAGAGTCCCCCAGAGAACAATCGCTAACACACACACCATGGGGATGGCGGTGCAAGATTGGGCTACTTGTCGTCGCAGTTACAGCTAAGGTTCAGGCGCGGTATTAAAATTAAGTATATGAAAGAGAAAATTCGCTGATGAGAATGTCATTATCAGTACGAATGAACCTGTTGCATGAATAGTCTGATGCCCATAGAATATGGACTAAGAACAAGCTGTTACATAAAATATACCGGGTGATCAAAAAGTCCGTATACATTTGAAAACTGAATAAATCACTGAATAATGTAGATAGAGAGGTAAAAATTGGCACACGTGCTTGGAATGACATGGGGTTTTATTAGAACCAAAAAAAAACACAAAACTTCAAAAAAGTCCGACAGATGGCGCTTCATCTGATCAGAATAGCAATAATTACCATAACAAAGTAAGACAATGCAAAGGTGATGTTATTTACAGGAAATGCTCAATATGTCCACCATCATTCCTCAACAATAACTGTAGTCGAGGAGTAACGTTGTGAACAGCACTGTAAAGCATGTCCGGAGTTATGGTGAGGCACTGGCATCGGATTTTGTCTTTCAGCATCCCTAGAGATGTCGGTCGATCACGATACACTTGCGACTTCAGGTAACCCGAAAGCCAATAATCGCACGGACAGAGATCTGGGGACCTGGGAGGCCAAGCATGACGAAAGTGGCGGCTGGGCACACGATCATCACCAAACGACGCGCGCACGAGATCTTTCACGCGTCTAGCAATATGGGGCGGAGCGCCATCCTGCATAAACATCGTACGCTCCAGCAGGTGTTTATCAGCCAGGCTGGGGATGATGCGATTCTGTAACATATCGGCGTACCTCTCAGCCGTCACGGTAGCAGTTACAAAACCAGAATCACGCATTTCCTCGAAGAAAAAAGGCCCGATAACGGTAGATGTGGTAAATCCAACCCTTACCGTGACTCTCTCGTCGTGCAATGGAGTTTCCACGACAGTTCTAGGATTTTCGGTAGCCCAAATTCTGCAGTTGTAGGCGTTGACAGACCCTCGGATCGTGAAATGAGCTTCGTCGGTCCACAACACGTTACTCAACCAATCGTCATCTTCCGCCATCTTTTGAAACGCCCACACCGCAAATGACCTCCGCTTCACTAAATAGCCAGGTAATAGTTCATGATGCCGATGGATTTTGTATTGATATTATCGGAGGGTACGCCTAAGTGCCAACCAAACAGTGGTGTATGGAATGCCGGTGCGACGTGCGACTGCACGAGCGTTAACGTCCCCGTGCATATACGAACCCACTACAGTCTCCAGGCCGGCCAGTGTGGCCACGCGGTTAAAGGCGCTTTAGTCTGGAACCGCGCGACCGCTACAGTCGCTAGTTCGAATCCTGCCTCGGGCATGGATGTGTGTGATGTCCTTAGGTTAGTTAGTTTTAAGTAGTTCTAAGTTCTAGGGGACTGATGACCTCAGATGTTAAGTCCCATAGTGCTCAGAGCCATTTTTACAGTCTCCATTTCTTCCTGAACTGTCTCAGAAGCATTACGCCTTGTGCTCGGTCGGCCACTACGGCGTCTATCGTCTAAACAAACCGTGGCTTCGAACTTCGAAATCATTCTCGCCACAGGTGCATTTGTCAACGGACCTTTACCCGTTCGAATCCCCTTTCTATGGCGGTAGGATCGTAACGCTGAACTAACACATCCCCCATTCTGATAATACAGCTTCACTAAAAGCCCCTTTTCAGGTAACGTCAACATGCTGCGACTGCTGGCGCATCTGATTCTCTCTCTCATTACAGCTCCTTTTATACACGATTGTCATGCGCAGTCACTGACGTTTCGCTGTCCAGCGCCATCTGTCGGACATTTTGTGAACTTTTTTGTTGTTGTTCTAATGAAACCCCATGTCATTCCAAGCATGTGTGTCAATTTTTACCGCTCTATCTACATTATTCAAATGGCTCTGAGCACTATGGGACTCAACATCTTAGGTCATAAGTCCCCTAGAACTTAGAACTACTTAAACCTAACTAACCTAAGGACATCACACACACCCATGCCCGAGGCAGGATTCGAACCTGCGACCGTAGCAGTCCCGCGGTTCCGGACTGCAGCGCCAGAACCGCTATATCTACATTATTCCGTGGTTTATTAAGTTTTCAAATGTATACTGACTTTTTGATCACCCGGTACGTATTATGCGTAAATGTAAAATTTTCTCACTCTTCAGTCAGCACCAAAACAAGGCAAGTGAGATCAATGACCCGTGTCGTAGTCAGACTGACAAACGGGCAGAAAGCCGACACTGCAAATAGCAGAGCGAATCAAGAAGACATTACCTCACTTCGCACGAGCAAGAAGACTGAATCGTAAACTCAGGAACATGACCTCAGCAAGGAGGGGACGTAGTGTCATTTTTACAGCGCAGCCTGATTCCGAAAAAGAGATTAAAATTTCACGATAACATCTGTCAGCCTGCTGATATGGAGGGACGACAATAAGCTTATGCTCTAAAAGCCATTCTTGTGAAACTGAGGGGCAATGAAGACCTCTGATGGGCGAAGGAACGTAGGTCAGTTTCGACCATCGCCGGTCAAGCATAGCGTCATTGTCTCCCACGAAAAATAATGAATACGCGGGCTTCTGAGCCGTTATAGTATTACGTTGCAAAGCACCAGCTCTGAGGCCCAATCTGTGACGTGCTGTTAACGTTCGTTAAGATGATTTTCGCCCTCGAAACTGCTACCTGTCCGGTCTGCTGTACTTAGTCGCTGTCAGCTGCCGACTTTTCCACTACTGATGAGAAACTTCTACCTACGGCTTGCCGAGACAAACTGATGGTGTACGGCGCACCTGTTACAGCATTAAGGAGGTGTGGTAACCGCTTCCGTTACCGACTAACACAAGCAGTCATCGACATCTCTGGCCTTCCTTGGTAGAAGGGTTATGCTGCTGTTCATACACAGCTACTGAGAGATTGAGCACACCCGTTAGAAATCCACGAGGTGCTCTGGCAATAAGCAAACGCTATCTTGAGCAGCAATGCCTGCTGTAAGGGCTACACCGGCCACCAGCGACACCCGCCCGTCCGATACCATGTTTACGGCAACGGACGCCGGAAGGACAAATGGTTCAAATGGCTCTGAGCACTATGGGATTTCACATCTGAGGTCATCAGTCCCCTAGACTTAGAACTACTTAAACCTAACTAACCTAAGGAGGCAGGATTGGAACCTGCGACCGTAGCAGCAGCGCGGCTCCAGACTGAAGCGCCTAGAACCGGAAGGACAACACCATCCAAAGACTGCTGACACGGCGTCAGCACACTCAGAGGCAGTGAGACGCACCACCGTTCTCCTGGGCGGAGCATAGAGAAAATTACACTGTTGTAAACTTTAATGAAATAAGTTCTTGTTCCTTTGTTGTATCTTTATCGTTCAGCGACGCAACCGATCTTTTCCGCCACACTCCACACTTTGTCATCCCCATAACAGTGCAGGTCTCAATCCTGGCCCCTACAAAACTGAACAGAAATGAAGATAACGACGAATAGGTGAAGGTATTCTGTTGCCTTCGAAGCAATTTGACTGGCGAAGCAAGGACGACATAAGAAGCAGATAACCACAGGTGAAGAAGACATTCCTCACTAAAAATGGTTCAAATGGCTCTGAGCACTATGGGACTTAACAGCTATGGTCATCAGTCCCCTAGAACTTAGAACTACTTAAACCTAACTAACGTAAGGACATCACACAACAACCGGTCATCACGAGGCAGAGAAAATCCCCGTCACTAAAAGAAACCTTCTACTATATAACATTGGCATTCATTTGCGGAAAATTTTGGGGAATTGTAGCCCATCTACGAAGGAAACCAGATGTAAAACACTACTGTGACCTATTCTTGAGTACTAGTAGGATCCATTCTTAAGTACTAGTAGGAGTTTTCGATCGTTTGGGATCCCCCCCTCATCCGAAGGCATCGAAGCAATCCAAAGGAATACATTCGATCAACACGCGAGTATTATGGAGATGCTGTGTGAACTCAAGTGAGAATCCATGGAAAGAGGACGACGTTCTTGTCACAGAACATTGTTGAGAAAATTTTGAGAACTGGCATTTGGAGCTGACTGCCGCCAACGTACGTTTCGCGCAAGGACAACGAAGAGAAACTAGGGCTCCGAAGGAAGCGTATAGTCAGTCTTCTCCCACGCCCTACCTGCGAGTCGAACAGAAGGGAAAGTGACTGGTAGTGGTACAGTGTACCCTCCGGCATACGGTGGTCTGGAGAGTATGTATATAGATGTACGGTACAACATTGTATGGGAGTGAGTAATGAGCTCTGAGAAAACCGGACTAACTCAGAATGAAAGTGTCTGAGATGTGGTGCTAGAGGAAGATGCTAAAAATTGAGCGAGCAAATACAGTAAGAGGAGATATAAAAACTTTAAAATACGAGAACTATCGTTCATTTTTTTTTACTGCCTGATGCATTCAAATTTCTTATAATAACAGATACCGAAAAATGGATAAGAAAGTTGCTGGCGTTATATTTTAGTTTTCCTTTAGATAAATTAAAAGAAACAGAAAGACCAATCGATAACGGAGGCAAGGCAAACCAGAATATATTAGTATCATCTGTCGTCCTAACAAAAGCATTGTAAAACGTAAAATGGTGCAAAACATGTTAGAAAAATGGGTATAGGGTTTGCGAAAAGACAGGTACTTTACAGTATTACAACAGCCTAGAGGGTGGAATAAGAATAGGTTACGAAAAGAGACGTGCTTCGATTACAAAGAGTGTAAGAGAAGGGCGCACTCTTTCTTCGCTGCTTTTTAAATCTGTCTATCGAAGAAGCAGTGACGGAAATAAAAAAAGAATGGGAATTATGATTCGAAATCAAGATGAAGTGATATCAGTAATAAAGTTCGCTGATGACATTGCTGCCTCCAGTGACACTAAGGAAAATTAGAGGGTCTGTTGAATTTAATGACGATTGTAATGAGCACAGAGTATGAAACTGAGATTGAACCAAAGAAAAATATAAGCAATGAGCAGCATAAAATGTGGGATTAGCGATAGACTTATCAAGGTAATGGGACTACGTACTAAAGGAAATGAATAATTTCTGCTACCCTGGAAGCAAAATGCATTACTAACGAAGGAAGGTAGCACAGGCAAGGTCGTCAAGAAGCCATATGCCTTCCTTCATTTTAAAAAGAAATTCCTAAGAGTGAACGTCTGGAGCACAGAATTGAATGGAAGTAGATCAAGGGCTGTTAGAAAAGCGGAAAATAAAGGAATTGAAACGTTCCAAATATTGTGTTACAAATGGATACTGAATATTAAGTGTAGTAATGAAATGGCAAATGAAACGGTTCTCCATAAAATTCAGCAACGAGTATGTATTAAACAGCGACATGACGATAGGAGAAGTACAAAGACATCAGGGAGTAATTGTGTGGTACTATAGGGAGCCCTAGATAGCTAAAACAGAGATTGGAATACGTTCAATACACACTGAAACGCCAAAGAAACTGGTATAGACATGCGTATTCAAATGTATCTATGTAAACACGCAAAATACGGCGCACTTGTTACGTCGATTACTGCTGCTACAATGGCAGGTTATCAAGATTTAAGTGAGTTTGAAAGTGGTGTTATAGTCTGCGCACGACTGATGGGACACTTAACCTTCGAGGTAGTGATGAAGTGGGCATTTTTCCGCACGACCATTTCACGAGTGTACCGTTTATATTATGAATCCGGTAATACATCATATCTCCAACATCTCTGCGGCCGGCAAAAGATACTGCTAGAACGCGACCAACGACGACTGAAGAGAATCGTTCAAAGTGACAGAAGTGCAGCCCTTCCGCAAATTTCTGCAGATTTCAAAACTGGGCCATCAACAAGTGTCAACGTGCGAACCATACAATAAAACATCATCGGTATTGGCTTTCGCAGCGGAAGGCCTACTCGTGTATCCTTGAAGACTGCGCGACACAAAGTTTTACGCCTTGAATGGGGCCGCCAAAACTTGACGCTTGATGACGGGAAACGTGTTATCTGGTCGGACGAATCTTTTCAAATTGTATTGGACGGATAGATTTGTACGGGTATGGAGACAACCTCACGAATACATGGGCGCTGCATGTCGGCACTGAACTGCAGAAGCTGGTGGAGACTGTGTAATGATGTGGGGCGTGTGCAGTTGGAGTGATATGGGACCCTTGATAAGTCTAGATAAGACTCTGACAGATGACACGTGCGTAAGCATCCTGTCTGATCACCTGCATCCATTCCTGTCCATTGTGCATTTGTACGGACTTGGGCAATTCTAGGAGGACAATGCGACACCCCACAAGTGCAGAATTGCTACAGAGAGGCTTCAGGAACGCTTGTCTGAATTTAAATACTTCCACTGGCCACTTAAGTCCCCAGACATGAACATTATTGAGCATATCTGGGATGCCTTGCAACGTGCTGTTCAGAAGAGTTCTCCACCCCCTCACACACTTACGGATTGATGGACAGCCCGGCAAGATTCATGATGTCAGTTCCCTCCAGCACTTTTTGCAGACATTAGTTGAGTTCATGCCACGTCGTGTTGCGGCACTTCTACGTTCTCACGGTGGCCCTACACGATATTAGGCAGGTGCACCTGTTTCTTTGGGTCTTCAGTGTGTAATTAGGAACGTTGGCTGTGACTGCTACTCTTGAATGAAGAGTTTGGGACTGGACAGGAAGTTGTAAATGGCAACGTCGGACAAGGCAGAAGACGATGGACACACCCAGTGTGTTCTTTGTGTTCTTAATGTTTTAGGTGGGTCTAGAGAGGTGACTGACACGTTAGACTAGAGAAGAACATTACCAAAATCAACATGACGTAAACAAAAGTGTGCTAAGAGTGATGGCGCAAGAATACGGGTACAGAGATCGATATCTTGTTCAGTAACATCACCGTGAGCCATTTGTATCAACTGCTGGATAAAGCCTCCCACAAGTCCTATTAATGGTGAAAGTCGTTTGGGACATTTGCAACTTTCGTTACTGAAAATTTTTGGCATATTACTACTTCACAGGTACACTGAAAAGGCATATTGTGTACAGGACTATAGATACATACATGCATAACTTCCTTTAGCAAACTCAGTAAGACGGTTTGATGACTCTCTCTGAATTTCCTGGCCGAAGTGGCCGTGCGGTTAAAGGCGCTGCAGTCTGGAACCGCAAGACCGCTACGGTCGCAGGTTCGAATCCTGCCTCGGGCATGGATGTTTGTGATGTTCTTAGGTTAGTTAGGTTTAACTAGTTCTAAGTTCTAGGGGACCTCAGCAGTTGAGTCCCATAGTGCTCAGAGCCATTTCTCTGAATTTCCGGTTCCGTGGGCTCGAATGGGACACTGCGGTTTGGTAAGATGTTATATGGTTGTGTAAAATTTTAGTACAGGTAAAATCAGAGCCTGCTGGTCACTCGCAGATATTGTGCTGATAATGCTTACCTACTTTCTCATTCGTAGTGAGAGGCGTTGAGTGTAAGTTTCACCGTATTTTCAGTTTTAGAGCGTGTTTTCCATGCTGAGGTGTTACACTTACGGCTTTATAAATTGGTTGACCTTCGATGCACGGTACAGGATCCTTTCATTCGAATAGTAAGCCATTTAAAATCCTTCCAATACAATGATGTTCTTTCAATATTTTTCGAGATATATCGATTTTCTTCTGTTCCATTACTTCACGTCAGGTTGCATTTTGTACTACATGCTTTTTACATAAATGTTGCTTGTGCCATAGTGCCTTAATTATGTCTTGGGAGCATTTATATGTTTTCTAAGCAAATATTTTCAAAGTTCTTAAAATTTTCTTGGCATTATTTTTACAATTCTGATGGTTTTTCGCCAAGTTGCACTTAGCAATCGGAACTAACCCACTCCATGTTAGGCGCAATTTGCCTTCTACAAACATAGCCATGTTCTTGAGTAGTTCCTACGATCAAAATTTCATTATTTAGCAAATACGATGAATCTTGCGCTCCGCCTTTCTGTGCATGCTTACGTAGAAGGTGTGTCAATCACTGCCCGTTCTGACTGAGCTCGAATTAATTATTTTACGTAAAGTGTGACTACTTTATGTTTTGAATTTATGAGCTATGCTAACAAACTGGTCTTAGCATGCCGCTTGTCTGCAACTGAGCTTTAAGCACAGTTGCTTACGCGGAACTCATGTAAATTCAGTTGTTTATTGCACTTGTTTGTATCGTGCGAATCATTTAATTAATTACTATGCATTTTTATACACCTTGCGAAGAATAGCTCTCTCTTGTTCTAGATGGGATTTCCTTAATAGTGCAATGAGATTCAATTACTTTCACTAATGGTACTCTCTGTTTTTAGTATCACTGACCCACTGGTCACTTTTATAATTGGTAGAAGTACCGAGAGTCTCTCGAGAAGGGATGGCCACAACTTTCTTACTTTATTTTCTGGTTCACATCCGATAATTCCGTTTCGCTAACATGTTGCTCATGCGTGACAGATTTATTCGTGTAGTTTGGTGTGCTGAGCAGTGATGATTCAAAGACGCACGTGTTACTTGAGTTTTGCTGCCAACTTAATACCGGCCAAATTGTTGGCAGAGAGGAAGTTCAAAAATGGCTCTGAGCACTATGGGACTTAACTTCTGAGGTCATCAGTTCACTAGAACTTAGAACTACTTAAACCTAACTAACCTAAGGACATCACATGCCCGAGGCAGGATTTGAAGCTGCAACCGTAGCGGTCGCGCGCTTCCACACTGTGGCACCTAGAACCGCTCGGCCACCCCGGCTGGCGAGGAAGTCTAAGTCAGAGAAAAACCAACGGTGGGGAGCGTTGTGTCTGGGTTTGTCTACCGGATAAGTGGAAACTACTCCTTATCCCCTGTGGGTTGCTCAAAAAGACGGTTAGGCACTCTTCAACATTTTCGACACTCGTACTCCGACTTCTTAAGAGAATGGACGGATTCGGTGACCATCTCATTCAGTTTGAAAGATGAAGTATCAGAGTGAAGTATATTATAAATGAGATCACCAATCCGTCGTTTTCCAGGTGTGTTTCAGTTAGGATAATGTTGCGACCCTCTTTGCTAGTACTTTTTAACATAAATTCAGTAGTTGGGACTAATTTTTCATAATGTTATAACTATATGGTACCTTCACCACATTTAGCATATGCCAACGTAAAATCTTCGTGTGTTTTTGGAAATGCATTTTCTTTAATGTTTTCATAAGATTTTGTTAACACTTTCTTTGTGAGTTGGGCCTTATGCCTTTGAACACCATGTAATCACGTGGTCGCAACTTCTCTGGCATTGAGCGGGTACCTTAATATAATTATTTCAGCTCAAGTTTCCAGATGTGTGAACAGTATGAATATACACTGTCCAGTCACGTTAATGGACCACCTGTCACAAACTACATACTGCAGAATTACTACATTGTGCAGTACTGACAATTGCAGCGCTTCCAGGAAGAGTATCACTGCGGTTCTGGATGATGATGATGACGATTTTTGGTTAGTTAGGCGCTCAACTGTGCGCTTATCAAAAATGTTGTTCAAACGTGTGTGAACTCTTATGGGACATAACTGCTAAGGTCATCAGTCCCTAAGCTTACACACAGCTAAACTTAATTTAGCCTAAGGACAAACACATACACCCATGCCCGAGAGAGGACTTGAACCTCCACCGGGACCAGCCGCACAGTCTATGACTGCAGCGCCTAAGACCGCGCGGCTAATCCCACGCGTCGCTCGCTTATCAGCGTCCGTACAAATTCCCAACCTTTGCTGAGTCCAAACTCGCCACTTTCATGAATGAGGATGAAATGATGAGGACAACACAAACACCCGGTCATCTTGAGGCAGGTTGAAACCTCTGACCCATCCGGGAATCGAACCCAGGACCCCGTGCTCGGGAAGCGATAACGCGACCGCGAGACCACGAGCTGCAGACCTGTGAGTCTGGAGGGTACCAACAAGGAGCGGAGCGTTGCATACTCCAGTGCGGTGGCCAGCTGTGTTATGTTTCTCGGTTGAGGATCTACGGCGCGGAACAGCCTCATCGAGGTGGTCCCACAGATTTTTGATTGGACTCAATTCCGGGGAGTCTGGTGGTCAGGGGAGTACGGTAAACTCATCGTGGCGCTTTTTGAACCGCACTCTTACACTGCGAACTGTTTGTTACGGGTCCGCAGCTTGTGGTCGTGCGGTAGCGTTCTCGCCTCCCGCGGCCGGGTTCCCGGGTTCGATTCCCGGCGGGGTCAGGGATTTTCTCTGCCTCGTGATGACTGGGTGTTGTGTGCGGTCCTTAGGTTAGTTAGGTTTAAGTAGTTCTAAGTTCTAGGGGACTGATGACCATAGATGTGAAGTCCCATAGTGCTCAGAGCCATTTGAACCATTTTGTTTGTCACGGTGTTGTCCTTCTGAGGAAAAGCAAACTACATGTAGGAGTGGGCATAGTCCCAAATGATAAACGCATACTCGCATCGATCCATCGTGCTTTCCTGAAAGACGAAACCACCTAGAAAATGTCGCAGGGTGTATGAAACAGGTGCCTGCTGTGGAGGCCCCTAGGCAGCAACGCTTGCCGAACAGTGATTGGAGAGACACTGTTGGTAGCCCCTTGGTTCATCTTGGCTGTCAGTTGCCCAACAGTTGCACGTCTATCAGCCGGTACACATTCCGCAGTCGTTGTTCCCTCTTGTCATCTCTGACCCATTATGCACCACAGTTCAGTCCTAGTTGGTTTTGCAAAGTGCCACTTTTCCATGCACGGTATACTTTAACCACGACCGCACGTGAACAGTTTACAAACTTAGCGATTTTGGTAATGGTTCCACTCTTGCCGCGAAAGCCATTGATCATGTCCGCATTACGACAATGGCTACGCTGTTTTCCGTGTTCCCCAACACGCTTTATACACCCTCCACAGCTAGTACTGCCACAAAGGTCTGTGAGAGGTTATTGCATGTTGACGTTGGCGATAAGCATTGGTAACATTAATGTGTCGGGATTGTGTAGAAGTATTTTGGCGCGTGAAGATATGAGATTTTGTCTCTTAAATTTCGTATGGTCTTTGTCTTCACGCAACCACGTGGGCAGAACTAGACGCACAACAAACGGTACTCATCCTAAATCAGTAAAAGTGTCACGTATAAAATTTTGGTTACGATTCAAGAATGATTACCAAATGGTGAGTACAGAACTTGTTAGCCCTATTGTCTTCTATCCACCCACGCGTTGGTGGCTGCACTTTCAATGAATCCTGATCGTTCTTCTAGATTTCATGGTAGGCAATGCGCGTAATCGTGTGATGCTATTGGTAAAACCAAGGACGATTCCACGGTGAGTACAAACCTCCTCCTTGTCTTTCATGAGTTCGTACCTTTCAAGATTTGTTGCACAAGACGCAGACACCGGCCTTGACTTGCTTTTAGTTGAGAATTACTCATAGGGGCGTGTGAAGATTTATTAGGGTGCAGTTACGATGTATTGCAGATCTGTGTGGCGTGTTCTTATCTGCTGGGCTACCATGTGGACCCGTAAGATAGTATGAGATTACATCGTGAGGCTTCCAGCCAAAACTAACCTGGTGCAGTACTTGTACTCATTTTCAATAAGAATTAACTTCTGTACCTGTATAGTACAGGTGTGATTGTAACACATGCGGACGGATCTCAGCCCCTTTAACAACATGTCTTCCTCCCTTATGTAGCCATCTTGTGTACCCTAATTTTAGAATGAATTACGAGACCACATTCACTTAGGTACTGAACGCCCTGAGTGCTAGATATACCTATAGGTATTTCTTTTCTGTAAGAAGTGGGCTGTGTCCCTCAATAAATAGCATATTTGGACAACTAATTCCAGCCCGTTATTCACGCTCGTAATTTCTCTCAGCTTACTCCGCCTAATAACTGAAACTTAGGCAAATTCATCCCTATGAAATAATGAGAAAATAAGTAATTACATTATAATGATGTGTTGGTAATATTAATGTCACACAAACGTAATTGCTCAGCATATTTTATTTTCTTTATTTGCTAGTTTCTCTATCGCTTTGTACATCGTGCTAATTGTTGTTTGTTGTGGTCTTCAGCCCTGAGACTGGTTTGATGCAGCTCCCCATGCTACTCTATCCTGTGCAAGTTTCTTCATCTCCCTGTACCTACTGCAGCCTACATCCTTCTGAATCTGCTAAATGTATTCATCTCTTGGTCTCCCTCTACGATTTTTACCCTCCACGCTGCCCTCCAATACTAAATTGGTGATCCCTCGATGTCTCAGAACATGTCCTACCAACCGATCCCTTCTTCTAGTCAAGTTGAGCCACAAGCTCCTCTTCTCCCCAATTCTATTCAATACCTCCTCATTAGTTACATGATCTACCCATCTAATCGTCAGCATTTTTCTGTAGCACCACATTTCGAAAGCTTATATTCTCTTCTTGTCTAAACTATTTATCGTCCACGTTTCACTTCCATCCATGGCTACACTCCATACAAATACTTTCAGAAACGACTTCCTGAGCCGGCCGCGGTGGTCTCGCGGTTCTAGGTGCGCAGTCCGGAACCGTGCGACTGCTACGGTCGCAGGTTCTAGTCCTGCCTCGGGCGTGGATGTGTGTGTTGTCCTTAGGTTAGTTACGTTTAAGTCGTTCTAAGTTCTAGGGGACTGATGACCACAGCTGTTAAGTCCCATAATGCTCAGAGCCATTTGAACAATTTTTTCGACTTCCTGACATTTCAATCTATAGTCGATGTTAACAAATTTTTCTTTTCCAGAAACGCTTTCCTTGCCATTGCCAGTCTACATTTTATTTCCTCTCTACTTCTACCATCATCAGTTATTTTGCTCCCCAAATAGCAAAACTCCTTTACTACTTTAAGTGTCTCATTTCCTAATCTAATCCCCTCAGCATCACCCGACTTAATTCGACTACATTCCATTATCCTCGTTTTGCTTTTGTTGATGTTGATCTTATACTCTCCTTTAAACTGCTTTTCCAAGTCCTTTGCTGTCTCTGACAGAATTACAATGTCATCGGCGAACCTCAAAGTTTTATTTCTTCCATTTTTGTTATTTCGACTCATTTTCGGTGTTCTTGATTGTTTTAGTGACTATTGTGGTCAACCCTTGTTGTTTTATAGAAAGCATCGAATCACGGAAGATAGCGTGACCGCAAGTGGTTTCCGCGATATTAATTCGCTCCCCATACTATTATTTCAGGTACTGACAAGAACAATTTTGCCTATTATCTTCTCTCATTCCTCTGTCCCGATTACGTATTTAATTGGTGTGATTCTATGATTAACATCCAGTAGTTAAGCCATAGGCAGATTATAACCTAATACAGGCGGTAAAACAAGCACCACCTTCTTTATACAGTGAGGCGCCAAAGCAACTGGTATCGGCATGCGTATTCAAATACAGAGATATGTAAACATGCAGAATATGGCGCTGGGATCGGCAACGCCTATAAAAGACAAGTGCAGTTGTTAGATGCAGCTACAATGGCAGGTTATCAAGATTTAACAGAGTATGAACGTGGTGTTATGGTCGGCGCACGAGAGACGGGACGAAGCATCTCCGAGGTACCGATAAAGTTGGTGTTTTCATTTACGACCATTTCACAAGTCTATCGTGAATATTAGGACACCGGTAATACATCAAATCTCGTATATCGCTGTGACCGGAAAAAGATCCTGCAAGAACGGGACCAACGACGACTGAAGAGAATCGTTCAACGTGCCAGAAGTGCAACCCTTACGCATATGACTGCATATTTCAATACTGGGCCATCAACAAGTGTCAGCGTGCGAACCATTAAAAGAAACATCATCGATAAGGGCTTTCGGAACCGTGATGATTGCGCGGCACAACGCTTTAAGCCTCGCCTGTGCCCGTCAACAGCGATATTGGGCTGCTGATGACTGAAAACATGTTGCCTGGACGGACGAGTCTCGTTTCAAATTGTATCGAGTGGATGAACGTGTACGGGTATGGAGACAACCTCATGAATCCATGGAATGTGCGTGTCAGCAGGGGTTGTTGAAGCTCGTGTAGCGCGTGTGCAGTTGGAGTGATATGCGACCCCTGATATACCTAGATACGACTCTGACGGATGTCACGTACTTACGCATTCTGTCTGATCACCTGCATCCACTCATGTCCCTTCTGCATTACGTCGGACTTGGACAATTCCAGCAGGACAATGCGACACCCCACACGTCCATAATTGCTACAGAGTGGCTCCAGGAGCACTCTTGTGAGTTTAAACACTTCCGCTGACCACCAAACTCCCCAGACATGAACATTTTTGAGCACATCTGGGATGCCTTACAACGTGCTGTTCAAATGTAATCTGCACCCCCTTGTACTCTTACGGATTTGTGGGCAGCCCTGCAGGATTCATGGCGTCAGTTCCCTCCAGCACTGCTTCATTCATAGTCGGATCCATGTCAATTCGTGTTGCGGTACTTCTGCGTGCTCACGGTGCCCCTACACGATATTAGGCAAGTGTACCAGTTTCTTTGGCTCTTCAGTGTATTTTTCCCTCTGGGAACTAAGTTTTTAGTTAATTCACCAGTTACGTTCAGAAAGTGACTTTTAAATACTGCACATATATCTGATTTATCAGTAAAAGTAACATTTTACACTTCCTTCACAATTGACCTGATAGTTCCAAATTTGTTGCGTGTATTAGCTATTCTGTTTGGGTACCACATGCTCTTTGCGTTCCTAATAACATTTTAAGCACCAAACGGTACAGTCCGCAATGGGCCACTGTGGCTCGATCATCCCTATTTCTAAGATTTTGATGTAATTCACACTGTCTTCTATATGATATCCTTAGCCCACTAGTCAGAATAGCCTGCTACTCTTTTCTCTTAACGAGGTTTAAAAACACTATTACCGTTGGATTAGCATTTCTACATAGTTTATAATTATATACAACATTTGTTTGAGTACAAAAACTTTTTAGTGTTAAAATTTGTGCAACATGCTCTGAATGGTCATTCACCCTTCTACTACCAGAATGCTCATATAGTAATGAAGAATGAATAAAAATATTGTCTATAGTTCTATAGTTGTGCTGCTGTTCCCCTGCATCCTAGTTGGAAAAAAATTAAAGTCTGCATCGTATGATATGAATTTAGAAGATCATCAGACATCCTTTTTCTTGCACAATCACATACAAAATTAATACTGCAGTCACCACATGCAACTAATTTTTGGTACTTCCTATAAAGGGAACCAAGAAACCTCTCTAGCTTGAGCAGAAAGGCTCTGAAGTCAGAGTTATGGGACCTGCAAACAACAGCAATTAGAAGTTAAGTTTCACTAAATTCTGTTGCCCTTGCACAACATTCAAATACCTGTTCAGTGCAGTCCTTTGAAAGATCTATGGACTCAGATGGAATACTATTTTCTACGTACATGGCCACTGCTCCATTCTGTAAAGAACTACTTGAAATACAGCAGGCTAATCTGTATCTTTATAAAGGAAGCCTCTGAATTGTCACATTGTTTAAGTGGTGTTCTGATATACCAATAATGTCACAGTCAACATCTGTAAGCAGTTCACTAACTTTATCTCTAACGCCTCTTATATTTTGATAAATATCCTAATTCACTCACTACTTGGTTACCTGATCTTCTTGAAGGTGTGCAGTATGTATGAGGCTCGCGATGTACCGTCTGACTTCACGAAAAATATTATCCACAAAATTCCGAAGACTGCAAGAGTTGACAAATTTGAGATTTATTGCAGAATCAAACGTCTATAACAAAAGCAACGATATGAAATATTTCACCAACTTCACTCAGGTGACGGAGTAATAACAGCAGACATTTTTTCACTTACTAATTTCACCCATGATTGAATGGATAAGCCAGGTGGAATCCTGTTTTAACACTTTACGAGAGGGAGACAAATTTCTACATTTTATAAACACAATACAATTTTGAAATGATGTTGTTGCAGTTCAGTAGAGACCGGCAATCAGGGTTTATTTGTGTGTGTGTGTGTGTGTGTGTGTGTGTGTGTGTGTGTGTGTGTGTGTGTGTGTGTGTATGTGTGTGTGTGTCTAACTGTTGACCGTACGTGAAGACGGCACATCAGCTATAACAAACGTAAACATGTTCCATACTATGCAGTCATGCGATGTTTATTTATTCGTGCGATTAGCTAATGTCGACCGATCGTCGTTGTCAAGCACCTGTAAAACCAACATGGGAAAACACTACATTGTCAGCATACATCGCCATGAGTAAGTAACACTTTACATACCTGACATTAAGATGAAACCTTACCGTAAAAGTTTCTTACTTACATTTGTAACATCCGTGTATTTTCAAATCGCTCCTAATTACAAGTAAAAAATAGCCTTTGCGCATTGTATACTGGTTGTTCAGTAAAATAATAAAAAAAAATTCTGAGTTATCTTGCTGTACAACTAATCAGGTCTGGCTTCTGAGTGTCTAGAAATAGCTTATGGCAGTCGCTATATCTGGCACACCAGCAATGGTGGAATTTTGTACGTACTTCCTATATAATTTTGTTAATATGATATAATGTGGCATTAGATGATAAGCCACGTACTGTACATAATATTTTATGTCCATTTGTATGCCCCTAATCTATTCTTGACAATAAGAAGGAACGGTTGGTAGGATATGTTCTGAGGAATCAAGGGACCACAAATATTACATTGGAGGGCAGCGTGGAGGATAAAAATCGTAGAGGGAGACCAAGAGATGAATACACTAAGCAGATTCAGAAGGATGTAGGTTGCAGTAAGTACTGGGAGATGAAGAATCTTGCACAGCATGGAGTAGCATGGAGAGCTGCATCAAACCAGTCTCAGGACTGAAGACCACAACAACAACAATCTTTTCTTTGGTCGCTGACTGTTTATTATACATGACATCAACTAAGCCTGACACGTCAGCAACGTATGTAACGTGATTATGACATGTGCTACTGAGAGTCTTCAAGTCTTTGGATGAATGTTTATCTATGACAAGAAATTACCAACTGCTATCAATTGCCATGTTGTTGTGTACAGACCGAACTTCAGAATGCGATCTTAAAAGTTGCCACTGTAGTGTGGATCATTTGTAAAATTACGGAATATGGCTACCTGCTACTTGCAATTATGAGTGATGTGAAAATGACATGAAATACAAATATTACGATTGTAAGTTAGAATTTTGAACAGTAATGTTTTAATTTAAAGTGAAATATGTAAAGTGTTATTGACACATGGCGTTGTACGTAGGCAATGTAGTGCTTTCCCATATTGGTTTTACAGGCGCCTGACAACGACGCTTAGTCGAAATTAGCTAATCGCACGATTAAACAAACATCCCATTACATCCTACTACGGACCGTGTTTACGTTTATCAAGTATCTGGAGGCTGTGGATCCCCACAAATACCAAATTTTAAGTCGTCAGCTACGTCGCCTGCCGGGGGGGAGCGCATGGTGGTGAGTGCCAAGACGTCCCCTATGTTGTATCTGCGGCTTTCCGGGGAAAAGAATAAAATCGTCTTCCAAAGCGTTCTGGCTGCTGCTGTTTCCGCCCGTTGCTTGGTTCGCCAGGGCAAACGTCCAAGGGGGGCGGAAAAATTGTACAGCGTGAATGACCGTGTCAGAATATACAGGCATATATATAACTTCAACTGCCAGACTAACGCGAAAAAATATTTTGGAAAATACGCTGTGATATTTCATTTGTCAAGTGTCTTCTGGAACATCGTACAAAGCCTTCGGAGGACACTACAACGGCATCTACTTCACTTTTCTTTCTCCAGAACATTGTTGACAAGGAAGCGTGAAGTTCAAGGCGGGAAAACGTGTCCCTACTGCAATTTTAATTATAATAATGCTTCCTCATGTATGGGGTGTAACATAATTAATAAGAAAAATTCACATAAATGAAAATGTACGGTAATAGAATTATCACCAGAATAAAATATTGTCCTATTTAGTACAAATATACTTGAAATTTAAACTGTCTGACTAAGACTGCAACTAACTGGCCACATAATTCATCCATGGCCTGTCTTAAAGAGAAATATAATACTACTTGAACACACTACATATATTTACTGTACCCCCGTGTATGTTAAAAGAGGTGTTCTATGTATCGTTCTCACAATTCTTCGCCATACTGCACTTTGCTCTGGAGTTATAAGTTCCTTCAAATACCTCCACCCCCAATCATCTCGTAAATCTTGTCTACACTCTGCTACAATTCTTCAACGACACCAGTTTGACTGGTCATCTTTGGGCATTACAAAGCATTTATTACAATATGCTCGAGAGATATGCAGTGTATTCATGTAACTATCATCAACTGGTTAAGGGAATGGTAAAAATGAAAATTGTGCCGGGCAAGGATTCGAATCCGCATTTTCCTCTTTATGCGAATGGCCGCATTAACCGCTTTGGCTATCTATGTACGACTCACGTCTAGACGCAAACTTCCATATGTCGTGGTACCTGTGTCACCTTTACTCGTACCCACATTATTTAAGCCCCGATAAGGGGAGAGCATTTTGTCTGAAACTCACTGACTTGTATTGGCGGATATATACGGTATTGCAAAGCCTGTGTTTTTGAGAAGAACGAAGCAATGTTCATTCGGACATGCATGCATGTCTGAAAGAACATTGCATCATTCTCCTTAACAACATAGGCACTGGAATATCGACTTCTGTACAACCGAATATGTGCAATAATTGATGACATAGTCCCCGCAACCCTACACCAAGAGGATTTAGAGCGAATCGAAACTATGATTCCGAAAATCATTTATGGAAGCAGGTTTCCAAAAGAAAGAGAAAACCTCAGTGGCATTTACGACCTCACAGCAGCGTCTAACAACGTGTGGTTGCATAAATTAACGCATAAACTAAATTAAACCGTCCCAGGTTGAAAGGTTTCGGCATTAAAGGAAAATATGTTTAAAAACCACCCTTTTAAAGTTAACGTTGGACAAACTACAAGTAAATCCTAACACTATGATGAGCGGTCTTCTTCTGGGCTCGGTTCTGGCCCTGCATTTATTTACACTATTGGCCATTAAAATTTCTGCACCACGAAGATGACGTGCTACAGACGCGAAATTTAACCGAAGATGCTGTGATATGCAAACGATTAGCTTTTGAGAGCATTCACACAAGGTGGTGACACCTACAAAGTGCTGACATGAGGAAAGTTTCCAACCGATTTCTCATACACAAACAGCAGTTGACCGGCGTTGCCTGGTGAAACGTTGCTGTGATGCCTCGTGTAAGGAGGAGAAATGCGTACCATCACGTTTTCGTCTTTGATAATGGTCGGATTGAAACCTATCGCGATTGCGGTTTATCGTATCGCGACATTGCTGCTCGCGTTGGTCGAGATCCAATGACTGTTAGCTGAATATGGAATCGGTGGGTTCAGGAGGGTAATATGGAACGCCGTACTGGATCCCAACGGCCTCGTATCACTAGCAGTCGAGATGACAGGCATCTTATCGCTATGGCTGTAATGGATCGTGCAACCACGTCTCGATCCCTGAGTCATCAGATGGGGACATTTGGAAGACAAAAAACATCTGCATGAACAGTTCGACGACGTTTGCAGCAGCATGGACTATCAGATCGGAAACCATCCATGGCTGCGGTTACCCTTGACGGTGCATCACAGACAGGAGCGCCTGCGATGGTGCACTCAAAGACGAACCTGGGTGCACGAATGGCAGAACGTCGTTTTTAGGATGAATCCAGGTTCTGTTTACAGAATCATGATGGTCGCATACGTGTTTGGCGACATCGCGTGAACGCACATTGGAAGCGTGTATTCGTCATCGCCATACTGGGGTATCAGACGGCGTGATGGTATGGTGTACCATTGGTTACACGTCTCGGTCACCTCTTGTTCGCGTTGACGGCACTTTGAACAGTGGACATAACATTTCATATGTGTTACGACCCGTGGCTCTACCCTTCATTCGATCCCTGCGAAACCCTACATTTCAGCAAGATAATGCACGACAACATGTTGCAGTTCCTGTACGGGCCTTTCTGGACGCATTCTCCAGATCTCTCACCAATTGAAAACGTCTGGTCATTGGTGGCCGAGCAACTGGCTCGTCACAATACGGCAGTCGCTACTCTTGATGAACTGTGGTATCGTGTTGAAGCTGCATGGACAGCTGTCCCTGTACATACCATCCAAGCTCTGTTTGACTCAATGCCAGGGCGTATCAAGGCCGTTATTGCGGCCAGAGGTGGTTATTCTGGGTACTATGTCAGGATCTATGCACCCAAACTGCGTGAAAATGTAATCACATGTCACTTCTAGTATAATATATTTGTCCAGTGAATACCCGTTTATCATCTGCGTTTCTTTTTGGTGTACAATTTAATAGCTAGTAGTGTAAATTGTACACCAGAGACATATACAAAAATGATTCTATAAAGTTTAACAACGCCGACAACTACCGATGGCAACTCAACGCAGCAAATTCGAAAAAGGGGAAGGAAGACTTACTAACGCTCTAGTAAAGATAGACCTACAAAAGATGGCGTTTTTGCACGAACCGAGATAGAAAGAAGTAAAACAGAACTCAGCTCGTTCCACCTAACCAACCAAAGGCTAACAGAGAACTGAATGCAATCTTCCGCAATAAAAATTACGACACGCTGGCACACCAGATATTTGTGACTCTCAACATATTTCTGATATTTAGGAAATACCTAGAGAAAAAACCAGAACAGATGCTAAAATCGACAAACAACATATTACAGAAACTGGCTGGTACTTGCTAGACATCTAATGCAAACAACTTACGAACTAGTGCACAAGCACTTGTGTACTTTGTCGCCGAACTCTGTTCTCCTGTTTTGGTTAGAAGCAGGCATGTCATCAAAATAGGTATCGATCTAAAGGACACGATGACGATAGTGACAAGAAAGCTTAAATCAACTTGAGTACCACGGCCGAGAGTACTCTCCTATACTGCCGCTCCAAATCTCCGACGGAAACAAGAGGTAACACAAGGATGAAACTCAAAACGTCCAAAGACTTATCAAAGAGCGATAACTCATCATGCACCAGAGTAAAATGTAGGGAACCAATCTGCATAATCGATGGCCTATTCTATCCAGAAAGCAATAATCTAAGAGATAAGTGAATAAATCTGTGGACCTCATTGCACTGTTATAACAAGTTACGTGAAATAGATCCGATCATCCAACCCACCGTGCAACGAACCAAATATGGAGTTCCTTTAGTCGTATCAGAATTGGCCACGCCGTGACCAAAGAAGCACAAAAGTGGAGAATTGCGGATGATGATCAAATAGAAGTCAGCTCATTCCACCTACCCAACACAAATGCTAATAGAGAATGTAATCTTCAGCAATAAAAAATTACGACACACTTGATACACCAGATATTTGTGACTCTCAAGATATTTGTGATATTCAGGAAATATCTGGAAAAAAAACAGAAAATTTGTGGGTACCCGGAAAGACTTCGTAGATGCAACAGATGCAGCAATACCCATCTACACTGTCCAGTCACTTTAATGTGACCTCCTGTCAAAAGTCACAATAACCACCTCTTGCAGCGCTGTTCGCTCAGGGACGTGTAGAAAGAGAGTCAATGAGGTTCTGGAAGGTACCGGCAGGTATCTGGAGCCAATCCAAACCCAGTGCCTGGCCAGGTGCTCTGGGCTTCTCGGTTGAGGAGCCATGGTGCGAACACCCCGATCGAGGAGGTCTCGATTGGGTTTAAATATGGGGAGTTTCGTGGCCAGGGGAGCACGGTAAACTCACCATCGTGCTCTTCAATCACGCACATACACTGGGAGCTGCGTGACACGTTGCATTGTCCTGCTGGTAGATGCCACCGAGGCGAGGAAAAACGGACTGCATCTAGGGAGGACATAGTTCCCAAGGTTAAATGTACACTTGTGTTGAACCAGTGTGTCTTCCATAATGCCGAGATCACACATAGAGCGCTACATTCCACAGACCATAACTGTTGCAGGTTGTTTGCCTTTAGCCGTTTCATGCGGTATATGGCAACGGCCATCTGTTCAGTTGAGCATAAAACGTGATTCATCTGAAAAGGCTACCCGTTGTGCCTCATTGGACGTCTGGTTGCGGTACTGGCTTGGAGGCTTCAGCCTAGCCGCTGTTCTAGGCGCTTCAGTCCGAAACCGCGCGCCTCCTACGGTCGCATGTTAAGTCGCATAGTGTTTAGAGCTATTTGAACCATATGATTCCAGCCTCAGTCACCAATGAACAGCAGTGAGCAATTGTGCATGAACGAGACGCCTGTTTTGGAGGCCATTCCGCAGCGATGTTCCCGTGTACGGTCGTTGAGGAGACACTGTTGCCCCTCGGTTCAGCTGGGCTGTTGATAGCTCAACGATTGCACGTCTATTTGCCAGTACACATCTTCGCAGCCATTATTCACTCATGGCATCTATGTCCCATGGTGTACCGTAGTTGTCTCAGCCCCGATTTTGCAGAACGCCATTTTACATCCACTGTGCTCTTAAACCAAAGCGAGCAGTTTCAAAACTCAGCCAATTTTGAAATTCTTCCAGCCTTGATCCTAAAGCCAATGATCTTGCCCTTTTGGACGTCAGATAAATCATTCGCTTTCCGCTTTACGGACGACTGCACATTTCCCCGCGTCCCTACAACCTGCTTTATATACCCTACACTGCTAATGCTACTAGCCGCCGTCCGTGATTTATTGCACGTTAAAGTCAAATAAAGGCGGTGGTCACATTAATGTGAATAGAGGGCCGTATATTATGGAAAATGGGTATGTCAGCTTCTGTTACCTGGTGCCAACTCTCCAGCTTCATTAGTATCAATTAGATTGTATGTATTTCAATTTTAAAATAACACTACAAAGAAAAAATCGGGAGATTGAAGTCTGATGATCTTCGAGGTCCAGCTACAAGCCCTGATCGACTTACCCGTTTGGGGGCATTTTGGAATATTTTGGTGCCTTAAATGTTGTCTCCCACCAGCAACAAAATGTGTTAGTATCCCAACATGCTAGTACCGCAGTCCCCAACAATGGACCACGGGTGAAATGTAGGTCAGATACATGGCGACTGAAAAATCGGAAACTACATTTAAAATTTATTTTTACTAAGAAGGATAATATTTCTTACTGAAATCAGCGGCCGCTGGTAATAACACAACCGTGATTATCTTGAAAACGACTCGTTTGCGGATCTGTGTTTTTCTTTTTTTCTTGCCACATACGTTCATTTGCTACTGTTTTTGCTGTTCATAATGACACGCCTCGCAGACACGAAGATTTTCTTTCCCTGAAGTGTGAAAAACAGCAATAACTCGCTGTAGAAAGCTAGTCGCCACTCCATTGAAGTTAAGTATTGATTAGGCGAAATTTTTATATCTATGCCACACAGTTTTGGGGTCAGTCGCCCCTTGTTGGGTATTTTTGTTCCCGCTTATTAATACTGGCCTGGATTGACTGTGAACAGAGAAAACAACGTAAAACGAAACCATTTCTGACTGTTTGCATCTCACCTCTGTTCGCCTCCGTAGGTCGCTAAATTGTAACAAGCAAATGGCTCTGAGCACTATGGGACTTAACATCTGTGGTCATCAGTCCCCTAGAACTTAGAACTACTTAAACCTAACTAACCTAAGGACATCACACACATCCATGCCCGAGGCAGGATTCGAACCTGCGACCGTAGCAGTCGCGCAGTTCCGGACTGAGCGCCTAGAACCGCGAGACCACCGCGGCCGGCGTAACAAGCAACCCTTTACGTTATTGAGCACTAAGGAGAAGGACGGAAGTGAGACGAAGGTTTAGGGCCCAACCACTGGCGACTAGAAGTGTCTGTGTTGGAGTTTAGCTGATACGTGCGTATCAATTTTTCTCCACGATCGCACATTTGCTCAGAGATATTGATTGTGACTCTGGCCTAGTAGACGTGCGGCGTGATGAGAAATGATTGTCAAGCAGCGTGCAGGAAGGACGGTGACGATTAGTGAGCGGCCGTTTTCCACTACGGTTCTACTGCGCAGTGGTGTTCGTGGGGTCGCGGCTGACTGGGGTGTATATCGGGCGGCAGGAGAGCAATAGCGACAGACATTGCTCTGGCCTACCACTTGTGGCGCGAGTTTCGCGTGCCATTTTAATACCGGGACTATGCTGCGACCTAATCTGTCTGCGGTGGAATCACTGACGCACGTTTATTACTGTATTCTCTAGCATTACTAGTGCAGAGCGTAGAGCCACTGGTTGGAGGCACCAACGGCAACCAAAACTGAAAACATCGGTAATAACCAAGTTTGATTGTGTCAGCGCTTGTAAGAGGAATAGTACCGTGCGCACTCCGTTTGTATTCCTGTTAGAAAACGTAATATATGCTGTTGTTTTACTGATGCTGCAGTTTTTCGTAAATTCTGTTTTATTATACGTGATCCTCTTATAAAAGTTTCTCCTTTGAAGTATTTAATGGCCAGATACAATCTGTCTGTTGGCTCTCACAGACGATCCCCATGTATGTATAAATGTGACAGCATACTTCTATAACCCGGACAAAGAAATTTATCATCTCAGTCCCGTAAACATTGTGATGGGTATAGCTCGTGTTTATGGTAACTGCTTCTGTGGGCGGATGTAACTTGGATATGTAAGGTTTGGGCAACTCGGCTGTAATATTAACTTCCATTGGTTTAAGGGCAGGCCTCGTTAAAAGTTTCTTAATGACTTCTTACTTAAATGTTGCTTGTTGCAAGAAATTTTTATGGTCTTCCTTAGAATTGTAAATGATTGATCTTGCTCGGATATACTCGTATCAGTGTTAATTTTTCATGTGGGCGGAAGCCCGCTGGGTGTGTCCATATATCTGTGGCAGGAGTCCGATGGAAGTATGTTATTTTTAAAAATTGTTTTTTCTGATACTAGATTAAGTTTCTGATTAATTTTCTTGTCACTGTTCATGAATAGACCTCTAACGTAAAATTTTAGTAATTTATCTTACTGCGCAACACAAATATAGTCTCTTCTGTACGATTCATATTGCCTTAGAAAAGGAAATTCATAAGCACTTTTTTTTTTATCGAATACCGTTAATATGTCTGGGAATGGTTTTGCGATATATATCTGTTTCCCGTTTAAACCTCCAAGCCTTGTTGACTGTAATAAAAGACTTCATCGTGAAAACGTGTTTTTACTTATCCAGCTGAATTCATAAATAAATGATTTTGATGTAAGATTGATGGTGGTACGACTTCACGCATCTAGATTGGAACTTTGCGTAGCGGAAACTGAATCGACAAGCTTCCAACTAAGCACATTAGACAGCCACAGAGGAGCGTAAACGGATTCCCTGTTCTCACAAACAAGGTTATCCATTTCAGGGCAGGTGCAAGTTTCCAAACAAGGCTATCAGTCGTCGAGAGCGTCTGTGGCCTAGCGGCTAACTCACACCTTAATCAACACCTTAATCAACAAATCTTCTTCCTACTGGACCGTAGCGAAGCTGGCGACTACGAGAACTCCCAAATACCGTTGTCTCAGCACGTACTCTCATAAATATCAGGTAAACTGACTTTCATGAAACTCAATCCACAAATGCAATGTATATAGCTTAGTGCTAGCCTTTCGTGATCTACCAACTTTTATAGCTAGGACACTAGATCGTGAAATGAAAACAGCTGCGAGGTACGCATAGTTAGTTTAAACATTACATGAAATGTCAACTACATATAAATTACTAGATTTTCAGAAATTTTACACTGCTCGTAACTTAAGGATATTACTAATCTGATGTACAGGTTCCATCTAGTCCGAGTCTCGGTCCGGCACACAGTTTTCAAATGGCTCTGAGCACTATGGGACTTTACATCTGAGGTCATCAGTCCCCTAGAACTTAGAACTACTTAAACCTAACTAACCTAAGGACATCTCACACATCCATGCCCGAGGCAGGATTCGAACCTGCGACCGTAGTAGTCGCGCGGTTCCAGACTGAAGCGCCTACAACCGCTCGGCCACATCGGCCGGCGCACACAATTTTAATTTTCCGGGAAGTTTAATATCACCTTACACTCCGCTTCTTAGTGAAAAACTCATTCTTGATTATTCTTTTTACTGGAGATGGTTGTGCAAAGTACCACGTTCCTTCCAGCAGCAGAAAGAATAAAAGAGGTTCCATGAAAACGACGAGCAATAATGTAAAACCATAGATTGCCTTACCGTGAATTATTCTACTAAAATTGTCATTCATGAACGAGTAACACCATGTTGTTACATATTAGTATAGCGAAACGCATATTATTTCCTTCTTCCTGAACGAAAGAACGTACATCCAAATATAGACGTACAGCGTAATAATTTGGTTTACGTGATGGTAATCAATCTACATCTTTAGCACCTTTTCACAGTGTGATGCTGTAGATGTTCATCCGATTACGTCAGTGTCAATGACAGGGGTTCTGGAGAAAACAAGCAAAACGTTATCTTTTCGTTCTCATACTCTCGTATTCTCTAAATTGCGTGAGACAAAGATGTCATTTTTCAATCGAATATTGTTAACGGTTGCAATTGCTCCATATGGAGCCCACATGTATCTGTAGACTTTTATAATTCCATTAGCTGCTCATACAATACTTGCGCCTGCCCTATGAAGTGTTGTAGGAACATGGACGTGTGTCTGGGTACTGAACAGATCACCGTTGAATCAGCAATTCGTGACGACCAACATCTGCTCCAAACTTGCAGCAGATCCATAGATCCATGCTACCTCTAGCAACTTTCTATGTGATAGTGTTCAAATGTTATTATTTAATAGAAGCACGTTAGGCGGGTAGAGTTTAGCATATGCAGCTGTAAGACAAATAGTGTAATTGGTAATATCCTCCAATAATTTTCCAATTGGGAACCAATTTCCTTGACCCTAGTTCGTAGGAAACTGGTTGAAAAGGTCTGAGCTCCGTAATGATTCGACATCTCAGACAGCTCCTGCTGACTCACAAGACAGGGACCGGAAAGTAAAGAACAAGAGAAAGAGACAGACATACCTAGGCACTGTCGTGGCATGGCCGTATCCTAGTCTGAGTGCTGATATACAGTATGGTTAGTATGCCAGCAGCGCTGCCTGCAGAGCCGATACAGAGCTTACTATCCAACGTTTCCTTTGCTTTTTGTCCAACAAACTAGAACCTACAGTTACCAAAGATAAAGCCAGTACGGACATATAATACTACTTTCCCGCTGCACTAAATACAGACATTTCGGATACCTTACTTTCATTTATTTATTTTTCTTTTTTGTGTAATGTAGACTGACGACAGACTGATCCACTTAATCTCCTTCTTATACGCATTTTTATAGCGACACTCACTTTCTTGAAACAAGGAAACGAAGATAACACCTACAGAATTTATGGAAGAAAAGCTTTTACCTGTGACGACCGGCGGTTCCGTCGTCGTGACTTCAGGCGGACGGTGCGGAGTCGATGGCGGCGGGATACCTGCAACACGTCGTGCAACTTCACGTCATTACAGTGATTATAGTTTTGAGTGTGAGAATGTGTGTGTGTGTGTGTGTGTGTGTGAGAGAGAGAGAGAGAGAGAGAGAGAGAGAGAGTAAGAGAGGTTTATTTTAATCAGAACCGCCTGATAATACAATTAGAAATCATACCGTCAATCCCGCCCTGTGATACAACGTATAGGCCCTATCTCACATGCGTACACACTTAATTTTTTTTTTTTGTAATCTTCTATTTCACTGTTTGTTGTTTCGCTCCTGGATATTGGTGATATTTGACAAATAGAGAAATGGACCTATGAGCGGAATAACACGTAGTTTCACTGCTGCTCTACAATTTTATCACAAACAACACCCTCTTATTGGTGTTAATAATTTCTTTCCTTCATTTTCTTTGTTCTCTTACATACTGACCTTACGTTCCTGTTCTCTATATTTGTGATATTTCATTTATTTATGTATTTTTTTTTCATCTATCTTGCTCAGATTAGGGCCTTCAAGACCTCCCTTACATCAAACCAGGGTTTCACACATGCAGTACTTTTCTTTACATCAAAGTTACATAAGATAACAATTTTAATAGCATTAATATAATTAAAATGGTATTAGTATGATTAAAATGACTTTCCTGCTACTCATCTCAGAGAAGCACTTTAACACCACGTCCTCAGTTACTTATTGGATGTATTCCAATATCTACCTCCTCCTAGAGTTTTTACTCTCTAAAACTCCCTCTAATACAAAGGTTACTTCTTGAACCAGGGAAATGAATGAAGTGTCACATTCGTGGACACACACAGAGCAGGTAATATGCTTTTCATGCAGCTCAGGCCTTGGCAAATCAGGACATTGACTTCAGTGTAACACTGCTGTGACGCCAGTGTAATGTCAGCGTGATGCCATCTGATTCTTGATACAGTTTTGGAATACGTCGCAAAAAGATAGACCGAGAGTTGCAACGAAAATGGATGCTTATTTAGTCATTGACCGGTTTGGCGCTATGCCCATTTTCAGTCCAGTCATTGTTTGCCAAGGAACATGTCCATCCAAAATAGTAAAAAGTAAAGTGGATGCATATGTGTATGGTCCTAAAAATGCATCACAATTTAAAGTAAGGTGCTGTCCCCCATTACCCGTCACCCAGCAATTATGCAATTTTTGGAGTAATTTGTTACAGCAGTATAAAACTGCCCAAACCGTCTTCTCATCCCAGAGCACAGGAAGTCGAATTACTTATATTGCACTATAGCAAAACGAGGGGTAGGAGGGAGGTCGATTCACATTGGACAGCCTCGCCTTCCCATACACTCCCCTCCCTGCCCCTGAATTAACTTGTGATTGTTGTCAGTGCCCTTCAAATGTGACATGGACAGATGTTATATGGTACTGGCCAAAAGTGCTGACGGATGCTGACACAACGATTATTGCAAGTGACCGCAGGTCAATATTGTAACTGTCGATAGCTGCTTCAGGTTTCTTGGTTTCGCGCGTAGATACAAATGTGGTAATAGCAATACGGAAAAACAGGTGCCACATCATTGATATATAATGCAAAGAATTTAGATCCTAATACAGTAGTGGTTCAATGTAAAGCTTCATCATTTAGACAATAATGCCATCTTGTCCAACAGATGCTGGTCTTATAAGAATGATAGTCTTTTTGACGGTATTTCTAGTAACACCCTTAAGGTAGAAATTTTCGCGACTACCGTCGTTTACCCCAATGAAGTAATCAATAAATCTGTAGTCAAAAAGTCTGTTTCGTTTGAGGCAGAGTTGTCGTTGTAGCTAATGTGAAATACCGATTCAGTTCCTTGGCTGGGGCAATGGTGTCGGCTGCTGCTTTTATTTTCCCTATAATAGGACCACGGTTATGGCAGCCGGTTTACGTGTGATGTTGGTTAATGTATGGGCGTGCCTGAGTCTAGCTTTTCTCACGACTTGACTCACTCTGATCCGCTTTAGCTTGCAAATAATTTGATTTTCATGTTTGGGATGTACTTTGTATATACAATGTGCAGTGTCTCAGAGATTCAGGAGTTGTTTTAGCTCATCATTTAGCCGTGGTGCAGGTTTCGTTCTCACTCTTCTTGTCTACAGGGGAGCATATTAGTCATATAGTTGAGGAAGTTTGTTATTATTGCCACAAAGTTTTTCGTTTATCTATGGGAAAGTATCGGAAACCGTCTCCAAACTATTCTTTTTTATTTTTTTATTTATTTATTTTATTTTTTTGTGCTTCAGCTTCAAGTTCAGATACACAGTTAAGGACTGTGTATGTAGTCAATTGTGGCTTCTTTCTTTTACCTTCCAGCGAGTCCGCCTGAAAATTTTTTCGTGGGCAGATAAGCCATCTGTAGTTGTTTGTATGGTAAGAATTACTCTGTTTGGGGATTTTGTTGCAAATATGTCTGTGAGATTGCTTTTATAAATTTATAAATGGTGACTTTAATGCCAAAGCTGGAACGTACAAGACAGATGATTTAGTTTTTGACAAACATAATTAGAGATTCTGTGCAAAGTTTGTACTAGAATTTTTACTACCAGATTGAGCACTATACTTGAACTGGTCCAACCCACTACGCCAGCCGGGTTCCGCGCAACATTTAGCTCAACTGATCATACCCTCACTCAATGAGAAACAATTGGTACAGCAAATGAGTACCACCTACCTCTTTGCCTTCCCTTCAGAGATTTTGAAAAAAACATTCAATTCGATCAGTAAACCAGCTTTGTTTGATGGTCTAACAGAGCAAGGAAGAGGACTATACTGAAGTTTTATACATACTTTCACAGCGTTTGTGAATGTAGTTGAAGACACCAACAAATTTCACATCGGAAAGGATATAAAACAAAGTGTCTAAGTCTTCCAAACTATTTTCAGCTGTCCTCAAAAAAGTAGCGTCTATATTAGATTGGAAAACAAAGGGAATCCTAATTCTGGGAAAGAGATTAAACTGAGGTTCGTTGATATTGTACTACTTGCATAGTTGCAAGTAGATAGCAGAACTTTAGATACTGGTTAGCATACTTGTGTCAGTCTGCTATGAAGTTAGCCGAAAAATAAACTATGATAAAACCATCATGATGAATCAATAGACACCGGAAGAAAATACGTCTTTGAAGTACGCAATTCCAGGGCAACTGAATATGTCTACACTGGTCATTTGGGAAATATGGAAGGAGACCTAAGACCTGAAAAATTTCGACGAATTGAAATAGACTGGTAAGCTTATGGAAGATACGCCTCAGTTTTGAAGCCCAAGACGATGGCCCAGCTGAAGAAAACTGCTTTTGACCAATGTATAATGCCAGTAATAACTTACGACTGTGAGGTGTGGATATTGAATGAATTCATTGTCAGGAAACTAATATTAGCCTAAAGAGGAGTGGAAAGATCAATACTGGGGTGCACAAAGAAAGATAGAAAGAAGGCAGTTGATATCAAACAGACAACAATGGTCACTGACATAATGGAAAGAGTGAATGCCTTGAAACGCTAACGGACTGGTCATGTCGCTCGAAGAAAAGAGGCAAGTGGTCAAAATTAGTACTAGACTGGAGTCCAATTTACCAAAAAAAGACCAAGAGAAGGACCACTGGACAGATGGAACAGAGACTTAAAGACAACCGAATTGAACTGGAACGGGAAACTCACGCCTCAATTTCGAATTGAATGAACTGTTGTGGATAAATTTGTGTTAATGTCACCGGCTATAATTATATGCTGTTACATCGATTCGACTCTTAATGGGGCAGGTTAGAAATAGACCAAACCCGCCTACGTTAGGAGGTTCTTTGAAGACACAGATTAGGCACTTTCTATTTAGGGATTCGATCTCTATGAACAAAGATTCCACTACTGTGTCTTCGCTATTTTTTATGTGTGTATCACGGTAGAGAATTAAATCATGCGAAATCCCTTTTTACTATCATTTAATTTTATTTAAGTTCCTTTAATAGTCTGATTTTTTAGAAAATTTGTATCGCCCTGTAGATCCTAGTTTTCTATTTTTCATGATCAGTTTTGGACAGCGTTCCCAGATTCACTTTTCTCTGCTTACATAGACGACGCATTGATTACAATGTTATCTGAAATTTGTTCCATTTCATGCTGGGCGCCTAGTACAGCAACCGGTTATGAATTTTATTTATTTCCAAACTGTTTCATTGTTTACTGGCATTGACGCGTTCGCTCTTGTGGACCACCTTAAGATTAACTCAAGAAGTAATGTGGTGAGCCAAAATGCTAGCACGTGGAATTAAGAAAAAATATTTTGTCTTAATGCCATGTGCAGGCATTAAATGTGGTGAGCTAACATCCGACATTTAATGCCAGCATGTGACGTAAGGACAAAAATTTGATCTTAATGCCATATACTGGCATTAAATGACGGATGTTGGCTCACTACATTACTTCTTATGTTAATCTGAACCTGACCCACAAGGGCGAAACGCGTCTTTGCCAAAAAATAGATAACACTATTTCCAATGAAGACTGTCATATTCCTAGACAATATTATCTGTTTTTTAGCGTTATATACTTCTTAAGTCTTAATCAGTGTCTAACATATCTTAAGACGTTCGTAATTGAAGCCAGTCGTGAATAAATGTAAATTTCTGATCTACAACTATAAAATATAACTATAAGAGTCATGTTGCTTACCCAGTTACACTTCGCTGACTTCATGAAAAAAAAACGTAACAATTTCCGCATATCGTAGGCAAGCATTGACAGTTACTTTAAATTGTCTAAGAATTTATCACGCTTTTTCACGTTGAACCACGTCGCACTAGCTTATCTATGCATCGTTTGGTCACTCCCGCAAGGATGAAAAGAAGTATAGTGTAACAGCGTATTAGTCTACATACTCAAAATCTTTTAAAATATAGTTGAAAATGTCTCCTTTGTCGTTAGGAAGTCAGCGGACCGCTCTAACAGGACGCTCCTCAAAACATTAAGTTTGGTCACGCTCTCTCTACCACACACACACTCTGGTGACAATAATTACCTTCCACGAATGCAGTGTGTCCACAAATACCCTCAGGTTATGTGATCAATGTTGAGCCAAGTTAGAGAGCAATATTCTGCTTTTGAATATACCAAGACCAGGGAACATCATTACAGCATTGGCGAAGAATGACTGTAGAGGCTTCCAAATACAGTATTCTACATTTTAGTTCAGAGTTTGGCAGTATCTCAAGACTAAATAACCCTTGACAGTCAATATTCTATCCAACATCGCACTAAAATATTTACGATGTATGTTGTGGCTTAGACGTCTTTTATCGAGCTTTCTAGCCGAGTATGATGGTATACTAGTTTTGAACGCGAACGTTATCTTTGCCTTCCGTGAGAAATTTTCAGATTGAGCAACTCGGTCACGATTCGTCACACATCCGTACACTTTCACTTCTGTCATCCCTTCATCTACGTCCCAGATTCATAAATACTTCTGCATATCTTACATACATAGCGAGAACCTCACATGAATGGCATAATGTCACGTGTCACCAACACAAGTTTGCGATTCGGACATGTAATAACAAGGTCACTGCTTTCTTATTTGACTTAATACGAAGGCAACCGGACAGGATTTTTAAAAACGTGTCACATATTTCTGCAGGAGCTAGTGCTGATCAAAACTAGGAGAAAGGGCCCTACTGTGATATGTAAGGAAACCAGTATGTGTTGAGATATGGGCCAGACCGTTTTCTCATTCCCAGCGGTCTATTAGGTAGAAGTAAACACTAAATGCAATGCTGCATATGGTTAAGACACATCCATCAGCCCTTCTGTGCAGTGAATCAAGCAGTCTTTCAGATACACCTGGGCACATTCGGACTACGACACATCTTTGGGTCACATGATCCTGTAACGTCTGCTCATTGTCTGCTGATTAAGTGCACACCACTGCCTTTAAATGTCCCCATATCCAGAAATCTAACGGATTCGTGTCAGGTGAAAGAGGATGGCATGCTATCGGACGTCCTCGAGCACTGTACCTCCCATGAAACGTTGCGGTGAGGTACTGTTGCACTGTAAGTGGAAAACTGGGTACTCTCCCGCCATGCATAAACCATTGTTGTCGTCTTTCTGCAAAGGTAACGTTCTCCAATAGCGATGCAAATTCATAGAGCAAAATCGGCGATACACAATACCTGCTAAGTTTTGTCTGATAAATACATGACACATCTATCGATGAGTACGAATTCCAACGTTTCATTATGATGCGATCTCAGCCGAATTTGTGGGAGGAAAGTTGAATACTCTCACGTCTAGTTCGTGGCAGAGGTACGTTGAACCGGTAAGCCAGAAACTTTTAAGCAGTCAGCATGAAAATTTGCCTTGCAGTTCACAACGAAAACATAACGGTAGAGGCTATACAATTAGCGCCCGCTTTGTTTACCGTGCACGTTAGGGCAGTAATGGCCCGCTTTCCAGCGTTAATATTCCCTCTCCGTCTCCTTCCCCTTAACATTATCCGCGACGGAGGCTCACCTCATACATTCCGCGCCGCCCTTCAGTACGCAGAAGTTAACGCGAGGGTAGGCCCGGGAAAAATAAGAGAAGTCCTTAATCGGGTTGTGTCTTCTCTCTTTTTGGAGGTCGGAATTGAATTTAAAAGACAAATGTGCGCTGAGGGGAGGCGGCGAGGTTTGCCCTGAGGAATGGCTTCCCGCTGCAAGGCCTCCAACTCCCCCCGTACCCTCCCGCCAGCCTTCTCGCGCCTTCCCCCGCCCCCACTTCACGAGACGCAACAGGCCCCCTGCTGGCTGCAGCCGTCTGCGTGGGTTGGCGTCAAGCCTCACCGAGACGCCCGCCGCCCCGACGCTTCTATTTACGGGCAGCTGCTGGAGCGTGTTCTGGCCGCTGTTCTTCCTGCTGCTTTCTCTGTTTCCCCTGGCGCCTCTTCTTCTGCGACCTTACAGCTCTCATAGAGGAATTACGGACACCAATGGCGCCAGGAGAATGTCTCAGCAGAATGCATGAGAGAAAGCAGGAGAGCACGTTCGCAAAAACATGGGATATAGTGTGGAAAAGCCCCATCAACCATTAATTGTGTTGCCTATATGTGTTCATGGCTCTCAGAATGAACTTAATGACTCGACTGGCGCCAGCTTGCCTTTTCTTACGTGATATGATGCGAACTATGGATGAAGGCCAGTAGGCTGATACCACATTTTTAGATTTCCAAAAAGTTTTTGCCACTGTACCACACTGCAGTCTGTTAACGAATGTATGAGCAAACCGAATAAGTTCCCAGACATGTGACTCGAAGACTTCGTTAGTAATAGAATCCAATATGTTGTCCCCGGCTCTCAAGGAGAATACATGGACTCGAATGGCGCCAACTTGCCCTTTTCTTACATGACACAATGCGAATTGTGGGTGAAGGTGAATAGGCAGATACCATATTTCTAGATTTCCGGAAAGCATTTGCCACTCTACCCCACTGCAGACTGTTAACGAAGATATGAGCAAACGAAATAGGTTCCCACATACGCGAGTGGCTCGAAACTTCCCACTGAGTTGTCCTCGATGACGAATGTTCAACAGAGGCAAAGTAATCGTCAGAAATGCCGGAGGGAAGTGTAATGTGACCGCTATTATTTTCTGTATACATAAACCATCAGGTGGACTGGGTGGGCAGCAATCTGCGGTTGTCTGCTGATCATGCTGTACTGTACGAGAAGTTGTCGAATATGAGTGACTGTAGGACGATACGAGATGACTTAGACAAAATTTCTTCTTGGTGTGATTAATTGCAACTGGCCCTAAAGGTAGAAAAATGTAAGTTACTGCGGATCAGTAAAAAAAACAACCTTGTGACATTCGAATACAGCATTAGCAGTGTCCTGCTTGACACAGCCACGTCGTTTAAATATTTGGGCGCAAAGCTGCGCAGCCATGTGGAATAGAACGACCATGTGAGGCTTGTGGTAGGGAAGGCGAATGGTCGATTTCGGTTTACTGGGTGAATTTTAGGAAAGTGTGGTTCATCTGCAGAGGAGACGGCACATAGGACGTTGGTCAACCTATTTTTTTGTACTGCTGCAGTTTTTGGGAACCTCATGAGGTCGGATTAATGGAAGACATCGAAGCAGTTCAGAGCCGGGCTGCTAGATTTATTACCGGTAGGTTCGAACAACACAAACGTATTATCTTGAGCTTTGGGAACTCAAATGGGGATCCCTGAAGCTAAGGCGACATTCTTTTCTAGGAATACTATTGAAAAAAATTTAGATAACGGGTGTCTGAAGTTGACTGCAGAACGATCCAACTGCCATCAACATACATTTCGCGTAAGGATCACGAAGATAAGATACGAGAAATTAGGGCTCACATGGAGGCATATAAACGGTAGCTTTCCTCCGCTCTATCTGCGTGTCGAACACAAAAGAAAACGACTAGTAGTGGGACAGGGTATCCTCAACCAAGCAACGTACGATGGCTTACACAGTATGTATGTTGATGTACATGTAGAGAATGTCTCAGTGTCATGCGTGACGGAAAGCAGGAGCACATATTTACTAAAACGCGGAATAATGTGCCGTAAAGTCTGATCGCCCTTCAACTTTTCTATAAATAGGTCCGTAGCCGCTTTGAAATACTTGAAGGAAGTCATTTATTACGCAGGCTGTTTTACTTTGAAGTAATCGTTTTATTCCATCCTTAACTTTTAGCTAATGTCTCCACCATGGGACCTTTCAAGCTACCTTTTCTACTTGTACAATAGTAAAAAAAAATTTTATAAGGATGTAGCATCATACACTGAAGAGCCAAAGAAATTGGTACACTTCCCTAATATCGTGTAGGGCCCTCGCGAGCGCGCCAAAGTGCCGCAACACGTCGTGGCAGGGACTCGAATAATGTCTGATGTAGTGTTGGAGGGAATTGACACCATGAATCCTGTAGGGCTGTCCATAAATCTGTAAGAGTACGAGGGGGTGGAGATCTCTTCTCAACAGCATGTTGCAAGGCATTCCAGATATACTTAATTATGCTCATGTCTGGGGAGTCTGGTGTCCAGCGAAAGTGTTTAAACTCAGAAGAGTGTGTCTGGAGCCACTCTGTAGCAATTATGGACGTGTGGAGTGTCGCATTGTCCTGCTGGAATTGCCCAAGTCTGTCGGAATGAATGATGTTGACATGAACTTATCCAGATAACCACACAGGATGCTTAAGCACATGTCACCTGTCAGAGTCGTATCTAGACATATCAGGGTTCCCATATCACTCCAGCTGCACACGCCCCACACCATTACAAAACCTCTACCAGCTAGAACAGTACCCTGCTGACATGCAGGGTCCATGGATTCATGAGGTTGTCTCCATACCCTTACACGTCCATCCGCTCCATAAATTTTGAAACGAAACTCATTCGACCAGGCAACATGTTTCCGGTCATAAACAGTCCAATTCCGGTGTTGACCGACTGGCCCAGGCGAGGCGTAAGGCTTTGTGTCGTGCAGTCATCAAGGATATACCAGAGGGCCTTCGGCTCCGAAAGCCAATATCGATGATGTTTTGTGGAATGATTCGCACGCTGACACTTGTTGATGGTCCAGCATTGAAATTTGCAGCAATTTGCGGAAGGGTTAAACTTCCGTCATGTTGAACGTTGCTCTTCAGTCCTCGTTGCTCCTGTTCTTCCAGGATCTTTTTCCGGCAGCAGCAATGTCGAAGATTTGATATTTTACCGGATTCCTGATATTCACGGTACACTCGTGAAATGGCCGCAAGGGAAAATCCCCACTTCATCGCCACCTTGGAGATGATGTGTCCCGTCACTCGTGCACCGACTACAACAAGATGTTCAAACTCACTTAAATCTTGATAACACAACCGCCAGACACTTGTATTATATAGGCGTTGCCGAGCGCAGCGCCGTATTCTGCCTGTTTACATGTCTCTTTATTTGAATACACATTTTTTGGCGCTCCAGTGTATATTCCACGCGTGTGGAGGAAACGATATCTGATGGTGTGTTAAATGACAGCCATGGTCCTTCCAGATACAAATGTCTCAGATATGAAGCCAGTAATATTGATTTGAAGAGTCTAAGTAAGCAATGAAAGGTGACACCCAATCCACCTTTCATATTGGTGGATCTCCGGTAATTCTTAGAATGTGTGAGACGTTGTGTGTGAGCGGACGTGCCTTTATGTTGCTCTCGCTGACCCAGCAAATCATTATGATGGTTGATACAATTTTTTTCCTTACAGAATTATGGTGTTAGGATTATACGTGTGTCCTACGTTTAATGCAGTTAGAGAGTTGGCTCCAATTTATAAATGAGTGTCCTCTTGCTTTCAGCCTATTCGTTAAATTTTGCCCCAATGTGCACACCCACAAGCAATCCTTTCTTCTGTGATGACTGACCCCATGTACCCCGCTACAGAGAAGTAGCAAGGAGCATTTAATGAAATTCAGTCCATGATCGGCCGACCTTAAATCCGGATGTTAGACTTCCGTTGCACCTTTTTCCCTTGGGATTGGAGCTAGCGAATTAATGTCTGTGGGACTTCAGACGACTTCGTACTCAGGGAAAGGTACAGAATGTTATGCGCTGTATATCTTCAATAAGATGCTTGCTGCTACGGGAAGTCCCTGTTAAGGGGATTAACAACCAATATTTAGAAGTTTTCGGTAATCAAACACAGTGAGCGTTTAATCTGAGATGTGAAATAAATGTATATCGCCAGTACACAAGTACAGTGACAAATCCAGCCTAAAAATTGCATTTTTCTCCATTTTCATACGGTTGGTTGGATGGCTACTTTGGTGAGCGCATCAAACAATAACGTCATCGGTACCATAGGATTAGGGAAGGATGGGGAAGGAAGTCAGCCGTGTCCTTTGAAAGGAACCATCCCGACATTTACCTCAAGCGACTAAGAGAAATCACGGAAAACCTATATCAGGATGGCCAGACGCGGGTTTGAACCATCTTCCTGCCGAATGCGAGTCCAGTGTGCTAACCACTGCGCCACCTCGCTCGGCTTTGCTTACGGACTACACATGTGAGGTAGTTGTGTCGTAACAACCACGAGTGTGAGAAACTTTTATTAAGGACGGCATGTTGCTTCCTCCACGAAGATGTGTGAAATGTGTATGTATCATGCTACACACTTAAAAAATCTAACAGAGCGGTTTGAAAATGTCAAGGGGCGTAATTAGCTAATACCTAAATCAAGAAATAAAGTAATTACACCACAAGAAAACAACAACGTAGGAAAATGACCTCCCTCTGGATCATCGCGGTTCATTAAGTGACTGGAAATGATAGTATGGTAGTATTGGGTAGGAGACAATGTCTGGAGTTATTCGTCCATATGAGACTGGTGACTTTCTCACGAAGACAAGAAGAACTACAGAAAGACCCAGTTCCCGAGCGAGTAAAATGTTGCACCCGGGCGGGAACAGAACCCGGATCCAGCGATCCGAAGGTAGCGCTGTTAATCACTAAATTACTAGGTTTGGACCCTTCATTCTGTAAATGAGACCGATTACTGCTTAGATCTGTGCACATTCAATACTAATATGTCTGTACAAGCAGAATTCTCTCTATGGGGTATCATTTGACGTTTTAGACAGTACTACTCGTATTTGGTCTTTATATAGCACACTTCATGAATACAATAGTTATGTTTTGCTGTTACCCTTTTACTAGAAACTTTTTAGTCTTCCACGTCCAATGTGTGCTAGTGTCCCGTTGATAAACCCTGTCCTTCAGATACAACCACAGGCATATGTCACACCGCTTCAAATCTGGTGATCCCTGTGGACACGCAGTTTGGAGCCATTTGTCAGTGGTCGGTTTTATCCAAAAATGTTACTGAGTGACCTCACGGGCTATGTGTCGACACTCCCGAAGAGCAGCAGCACTGTTACCGTTGTTTTGACAAGACAGCCCTACGAACCTAGTACAGATCCATCTTGACCGTCTGCAAATGTAATGTACACTGATGCTTGTGTTTCAAACCTACATCGCCATACCATTAATGGCGACTAGCGGCAAGTCATGAAACTAAAATTACTAACTACGAAAAATCGTGCAGTGCAGAGACTGACTATCATCATTCCTATAAATCTGGTTACGCCTACGGTAAGTTATTTTCCATCTACACTGTCTCAAGCAGCGAAAGTTTAGTTATAACCACACTGTAAAACAAGTCGTACTATAGGAATATGTCACTGTTGTTAGCGATTCTTCCATTGGGTAGGAAGGTTATAGTTGATGCTTTTAGAAAGGAGAAGGCTATGTTTCGGAAGTGAATTTCATCCTCTTACGGCTGATTTATCAACAACAAACACACGATACGTCGTTCCGTAACATCCATCACAAGTATAGCATAAGTATCATGAAATGCAAAACTGGTGTTGGTGCAGGAAAATTCATTTCGCGACATTAACATTTAATGTATCTTTGAGAACATTCAGTGTTATGTCAGTTACTCATCGTAGGCAGCGTGTTACGGAATGCTGGATAATAGTCCAGCAGAGACTATCTGGGTTGCAATCAAGCAAGATTTGAGAACCTTTAACCTGTGTCCAGTTTTTCTAGATGGGTTTCATGGGGCGCTCGAGTGATTACCGTAGCCCTCAACACTTTCCGTGTCTTGTGAAGTCCACGTCACGACACTTCGGTGCGTTCATCGCGGCGGAAGGAGGCGCTACAGCCATTCAGCAGTCTGTACGTGAGTTGCTCATAAGGCTGACTACTAGGCGGACAGCAATCATACTTACGGTATAGCTTAATGCTGCCGTCCGTGTCACCGAGCGAATTCTTGGAGACGCAGCGGTAGGTGCCCCAGTCGTTGGGACCGACGGCACGAATCGTCAGCTTCATGTGCACCTTGTACGCGTTGTCCAATAGTACCGGCTCGTAACGCCCACCTGCAGAACAGACACGAAGTTGGTTAGCCTCTTTGTATCCACTGATACCAATAAGAGCTCTACGTCTCAGTGATACATGGCATATGGTCACAAAGAATCATAAAACCAATCATTAGCAGAGCCAGTCCAGATATCAATAAAAACTCACTATACAACTAATGAAAGACGTCTTTTTATGTAACTTCACTGTACTTGCAATGGGCGAACGTGAAATGATACCAAAGGAAAGTCACACAAAAATTTCAACATGAGAAACAACCATTTATCAAGAACCGTTTACTTTATGCGTTCTGAGGAAACGCTTTAGATAAAATATTAACTGTCACGTTCAATAAATGTACAATTGATAGGCGTACGTCTTGGAATAGGAATGTTTGACGATCCAGTCTAGTTACATTACACCCAAAGAACTCCATATGGCACCAACTTAAGTGAGCGAAAAATTTCTAAAGTAATTGGTAACGCACTTTTCAGGGGCTACACATTTCTTGAATATTGCAGAGGGCCTATGTAAACCATCACACGAATTTTCAATTGGAATAACTCAGAAAGAGCATGCTGGTAAAAATACTATGTGAACTTCGAAGCCACTATTATTGTTCCGGACAAGCCTCTTCCATCCAATTTTGATGATCAGTTAGAGAATTGTTTTCGGAAAGTGAGGCGTAGCCTACTGCGCCATATGCTTAAAACAGAGTATCTGGCAGATCTCTTCCTTGCGTATTCCTCAACACTTGTTTGGTGATTGGTTACGTTGATGCCTATGTATTGTTATTGAAATACGATGTAAATCTTTAGTTTTATACTTATAACTTTCTCAACAGTTAATTTATACTCTATCTGAGTCCCAAAAAGGCTTTTTTCTCTCGTGAGTCGAATTCTTCATCACTTTAATAATTTACAGATGTACAAACATTAATTTTGAAGAGGTGAAAGAAAATCCAAACGAATACGCATGTAGTGGATTACATTATTTCCAGCTTACTGGCTTGACAGTGTTTTCAACTGTGAGCCATGTGTCAATGATTCCAGTGATGTGATAAATACACTGAGATTGTTATCATACCAGTGCTTTGAATGCAAGGTTAATACAGTGATATTGTATTTTTTGCATAAGTCGTCCATATATACAGTATATGTATAATATCTTGTTACTTATTTAGCCACGCGGGGTAGCCGCGTGGTCTATGACTTCTTGTTACGGTCCGTGTGGCTCTCCCCGTCAGAGGTTCGAGTCCACCCTCGGGCATGGGTGTGTGTGTTGTCCATAGCGTAAGTTAGATTAAGTAGTGTGTAGGCTTAGGGACCGATGACCGCAGCAGTTTGGTCCCGTAGGATCTTACCACAAATTTCCAAATTCGCTACTTATTTACACTGTAAATTGTACAGTTCGATAATTGCACGTCTAATTAGTTATTTGTTTATTGCAACGAGCAATATGAGTAAATAATAATAGCTTGATGTATTCATGACGTGATTTGTCGAATAAAGTGAAATGTATGAACAATTTTGGTACTAGCACGACTAGTTTCCCTCGTGTGCCTTAACTGACAATTCAGCCTCTCAAACGTCATCTCACATATAATGTGTTTCATGTAACATAGGTGTCCCTAAAACTTCCTAAATGGCTCGAGACACAGAAACATAGCTTTTCGTGAACTAATGGTTGGCTATGAATGCAGCATTGTTGTAATTAATACCTGCAACTATTTCAGCTACCGAGACATTGAAAATATTTTTGAATGTAACGATATACCTTAGCTAATTTCGAGAGCTACTCAAAAACATCAGTAACGCAAGCGTCAGAAATGTTGACCACAATACTTTCGGAGAAAGCGTCAGAACAAATGCACTGGTTTTATTCTCGTTAGGCGATTTCTCTCCAGCAATGGAAGTAAAAGTACGCCGTGCCGCAGGATCTGGCTTTTACTTTTAAAACAATTCCCGTCTATTTTTGAGAGGTTCCTCGCCAACCGTCAGAGACTGTACTGTTTCAAGATATCTCGAACACCATTAAAAATGACATCGTTAAATAATTGCGGTAAAGGATTGCTCTCTCACTGCTGGGAGCACAAATTTGATATTCATTCATGGAAACACAAAATGGATTTACTATAATTGACAACAAAGGAGAAAAGGTAATTGTTACAATACTTCAGCAGACAACATGTTACTAATAATAATCATAAATCAAGATATTCCCCTTAATGGTTATGTGATAACTTGAATTGTAACACGATTAAGTCGCTATATTAGTGAGAACTTCCTCTGTATCGCTTAATTCATTGCAGTGCTACAAAAATAAGTACGGCTAACTTATCCAGCTGCGTTTCGTCTCCATATTTCAATTCAGCTCTGCTAGAGGTGCTGAAATAGTCCTGTGTCAATCGGCAGGAAGACGTCATTGTGGTAGAGGCCCCCATAAGGCTTATGACCAGGTACTGTGGAGATGTATTGCGTATTTGGGCACAGGAAGACTGATTCAGGATGCTGATATTTTGGAAGATGTCAGCCAAAGAAAGCTGAAGTTGCGACATCCTTCGGATATAAAACCGAATAACTCTAGAAAAGAGAAGCAGCTGTATGAATATCAAGAGCTCAGATGGGAAACCGCTCCTAAGTAAAGAAGGAAAAGCTGAAAGGAGGAAGGAGTCTAGAGAGGGTCTGTGCTGAAGGCAGTATTACAGAAACGGAACAAGACCTAGATGAAGATGAGATGGGAGACACGACACTGCGAGAAGGATGTGACAGAGCACTGACAGATCTACGTCGAAACAAGTCCCCAGGAGTAGAAGACATTCCGTCAGAACTACTGATAGCCTTGGGTTAGTCAACCACGACAGAACTCTTCCATCGAGTGTGCAAGACGTATGATACAAGTGAAACACCCTCTGCCTTAAAGAAGGATGTAATAATTCCAATTCCTAAGAATGCAGTTGCTGACAGGTGTGAAAATTACCAAACTATCACTTTAATAAGTCGTGTTTGCAAAATATTAGTAAGAATTCCTTACAGAAGAATGGGGAAACCAGTAGACGCCGATCTTAGGGAAGGTCAGTTTTGACTCCGGAGAAATGTAGGAACACACGAGGCAATATTGACCACACGACTTACCTTAGAAGACAGGGTAAGGATAGGCAAACCTACGTTTTTAGCATTTGTAGAGTTAGAGAAAGCTTTTCACAAAGTTAACTGAAACACTGTCTTCGAAATTCTGAAGGTAGCGTGGACAAAATACAGGGATCGAGAGGCTACTTACAACTAATTTGGAAACAGACGGCAACTATAAGAATCGAGGGACATGAAAAGAAGGCAGTGGTTGAGAAGGGACTGAGACAGGGTTGTAGGCTATCCTCGATGTTATTCAGTCTGTACATTGAGCAAACAATAAAGGAAACCAAAAAATTCGAGTAGGATTTAAAGTTCAGGGAGAATGAATTAAAGCTTTGAGGTTTGCCGATGACATTACGTATCGATCAGAGACAGTGAAGGACTTGGAACAGCTGTTGAATGGAATGGACAATGTCTTCAAAGGAAGCCATAAGCCAAACAAGGATAATGAAATGTAATCGAATTAAATAGGGCGATGCCGAGGGAATAAGATTAGGGAATGATATGCTTGAAGTAGTAGATGAGTTCTGCTATTTGGGCAGCAAAATGACTGATGATGATTGAAGTAGAGAGTATGTAAAAGCCGGCCGCGGTGGCCGAGTCGTTCTAGGCGCTTCAGTCCGGAACCGCGCGACTGCTACGGTCGTAGGTTCGAATCCTGCCTCCGGCATGGATGTGTGTGATGTCCTAAGGTTAGTTAGGTTTAAGTAGTTCTAACTTCAAGGGCATTGAAGACCTCAGATGTTGAGTCCCATCGTGCTCAGAGCCATTTGAACCAATCAGTATGTAAATTGTATACCAGCAATGGCAAGAAAAGCATTTTGAAGAAAAGGAGTTCGCTAGCACTGAAAAAGACTTAAGTTTTAGGAAGTCTTTCCTGAAGATATTTATCTGGAGTGTTGTGAAACATGGAAGTGAAACTTGGTCAAAAACAGTTTAGACAATAAGAGAATAGAAGCTTTGGAAATGTGGTGTTACGGAAGAATGATAGAAACTGGATTGGTGGATCACGTTACTAATGTGCAGATACTGAATGGAACTAGGAGGGGTGAGGGGCGGCAACAGGAAATTTGTGGCACGACTTAACTCAGAGAAGAGTTTGGTTAATAGGACACATTCTGAGACATCAAGGAATCACCAGTTTAGTATCAGACGCGTTAATAATAAAAAATCATAGAGGAAGACTAAGAGATGAATATAATAAGCGGATTCAGAAGGACGTAGATTGCAGCAGTTACACAGAGATGAAGAGGCTTCCACAGGATAGAGTCGCATGGAGAGCTACATCAAACCAGTCTTCAAACTGGAAACCACAACAACGACAACAACAACTCTACAACAAAATGAGATATACATCTCCACTTAATCTTAAATAAAATTTCGATATCTTATCTGCATTTGTTTTGCAACAATGTATGAGCTAAAATCAAACACACGCAAGTTTTACCCGACAATAAGTTTTACCTCTCCCAACTCTTCATATTTTCGTGGACTGTCTTACATAATTTGATGCAGCGCAGTAAATATGACGGAAGTGAAGTTATCACTTTAAAATGTGCAAAAATCAAATTTTTCACTTAATAGTGTTCATAAAATCGGATAAGTATTTCATATCAGCTGGAGCAGTGCCTTTCAGCTCTGGCACTACCATTTGGTGAGCAGTACTGCCATAATAAAAGAAGCCTAAGCACGGAATACAAAGAGTTCATCTGTAGAAGAAAAATGGTTACCGCTGAAAGATGAACATTTTAGCATGGAAGAAACAAATTACAATACTTGACAATTACATATGTGGATTTTTCAAGGATTACTTTTTTAAGCAATATTATGTCATTTATGCGCACATTACATCATATGCAAATTGTAGTTGTATACATTTTGCAAATGATCGACATTTGCATGACCTCACTTTAATGCAATGAAATATATGAAAATGATGGAGACTTTTTATTACTTACCTGTTATTTTAAAGTCATATGGTTATTTGATTATTGCTACATTACCCCCAGCTTCACCATTTCTAATGTACAGACTAAGAAAGACTTCTTAGGTCACTGAGAAAACTTAAACATGAGGATATCATTATGGCAGTAGGGTGAGATGATTTCTATCATTATGTATTGAGGCCTTTCAAGAAAACACTTGTTACCATTAGGTATCATGGCACTGTACGACTGCCAAAATTGGTATATAGTAACATACATTTGAAACAGCACAACTATACTATTTATTTTATTTTGTGTTTTGACTGAAGATAAGATGAAAATAAGAAATTATTTATACTTTCGACTTATTAGTGATTTACCCTCAGAGAACTTGTAGAATTTGATTCTAAGGTCTTCTTCTAAACTAATACTTTGAATATTATGTCG